>NW_006399931.1:3349066-3367664 GCF_000299155.1 Elephantulus edwardii | reverse complement strand
ATATATACACACACTAACTGCACTATCATCATGATGTCGCTGTCTGTCATGGTGGATGGAAAACAGGTTGAAATTGTCAACTGCTTCATCTTCCTTGGATCCACAATTAAAGCTATTAGCACCAGCAGTCAGGAAACAAGGAGACATACTGCACCGGGAAAATATGCAGTTAGGGACCTCTTTGAATTATTGAGGAATAAGGATTTGAGTTTGAGGACTAAAGTGAGTCTGATTCAGGCCATAGTCTTTCCAAACACTTGCTATGCATCTGAGAGCTGAACAGTGAATAAGGATGACAGAAGAAGAATTGATGCCTTTGAGTTGTGGTGTTGGAGAAGAGCACTGAACATCCCATGGATGGCTAAGAGAATGAACAGATATGTCTAGGAGAGGGTGCAGCTGCAGTGCTCTTTGTAGGCAAGAACGATGAGGCTTTGCCTCACATACTTTGGGCATGTTGCTAGGAAGTTCTATTCCTTGGAAAGGGACATGATGATGGGAAGGGTAGGAGGTTGGTGAAGGAGAGGAAGACCCCCAACCAGGTGGATAGTTGCAGTGACTGCCATTTGTGTGTGAGGATGGCACAGGGTAGAGCAAGGTTCAGACCTTTTGTTCATAGAGTCACTAGGAGTTATACTCTACTCGACAGAATATAACAACAGTAATTTTCAATTAACAATAATTAATAAGTATTAGTTCTATGATACTGTTTTAAATCAAACCTTCTGTTATTCTTCCATAGATGCTATGATTGACTTGAATAACTAAAACTTTTTGGATCATACTGGACTATGCAAAGGCTTTTGACTGTGTGGATCACAACAAGCTATCGCTGATTCTGAGAAGAATAGGAATCACAGAACATTTGATTGTGCTAATGCGAAACCTATACTTGGACCAAAAGGCAATTGTCAGAACAGAGCAAGGAGACACTACATGGTTCAAAATCAAGAAGGTGGTCTGTCAGGGATGTATTTTGTCTCCATACCTTTCCAATCTGTATGCAGAACAGATCATCCGAGACGCTGGGCTGTACGAGGAGGAATATGGCATCAGGATTGGTGGAAGAGTCATCAACAACCTGCATTATGCAGATGACACAACCCTGCTTGCTGTAGCTGAGGAGGATCTGAAGCACTTGCTGCAGAAGATCAAGGACTGCAGCCTTCAATACGGATTGAAGCTCAACATCAAGAAAACAAAGATTCTCACCACTGGGGCTATTGGCAGCATCAGTATGGATGGTGAAGAGATTGAGATAGTTGACAGTTTTAGTTTTCTTGGCTCCACAGTCAACACTCTTGGTACTAGCAGGCAAGAATTCAAGAGACAAATTCCATTGGGAATTTGCATTGGGAAAGTCAGCTGTCAGGGACCTCTCAAGAGTACTGAAGAGCAACGATGTCAGGCTGCAGACGAATCCTGATCCCAGCTATAGTCTTCACAATTGCGTGCTATGCATCAGAGAGTTGGACAGTGAGCAGGGATGATAGAAAGAGAACTGACGCCTTTGAGCTGTGGTGCTGGAGAAGAGTGTTGAATATACCAAGAACTGCTAGGAGAACAAACAGGTTTGTCCTGAAGAAGGGGAAGCCAGAATGCTCCTTGGAGTCAAGGATTCTGAAGCTTCATCTGATATACTTTGGGCATGTTGCAAGGAGGCACTGGTCCTTGGAGAGGGACATCATGTTTGGGAGAGTAGAGAGAGGGACGGTGCAGCAGAGGAAGACCCTCAATGAGATGGATCAATAACTGTGATTGGGGTGGTGGGAATGAGTGTGTAGGAGATGGTGAAGTTGGCACAGGATAGAATGGCGTTTAGGGCTCTTGTACTTAGGGTCACCATGAGTCGCGAGCTACTTGATGACACATAACAACAATAACAACAAATGGAAATCAGTTTATGCCCTCCTATGCTTCTTTCTACTTGTGTAAGTTGTAGAGAAAATAAAGGAAAAAAAGAGTGGCTGTTGGCTCGAGAAAGGACTCTATTTTTATGACACTTTAAAAGAAGAGCTCTAATGATATTAATAAACCCAAGGAGGAAAGGGAAGGGAGGTATATAGTAAGGAACCATTTGAGGGGGCAAATATTCACCATGACTTAATGGAACGTGTTTGTTGAGCAGTTTTCTCATTTCCTTGAGGTGCCAACTATATGTAACTCACTTGTTTGAGATTGTTGACCACATGTTCTATAAATATTAGTTAACTTTTGATGCTTATAAAGAACAATCAATATTGAACTAACAAAGGTAAAAGGATAGTCCTTAAGTGTTAAAAAAAAAGATCATTTTTATAAACAGAAGATGATTCCAAGTTCAAGCTCAGTAGTGTGTCAAGAGGGAAACCCAAGTGGGTGGCAGGTATGCTCTGTGAAGGAGTCTGTGAGCATGCTTGTGCCCTGCAGAAGTCTCTCCTGGTGAATCCCCTGATTCTAAGCAGCCCAGTGCCATTGAGAGTACTGTTACAGTGGTGTGGGGCCCATCCTGCCCTGGAAGCCTGCAGCACAGCCCCCAAACCTAGTAGAAGAATAGCCAACGTACATCTATTAGGAAGTGCTCCCGCTCTTGACCATCGGAAACTCTACGGATGACTTACTGTTGGTTTCAAGACTCTCACAGAGTTCACTTTTCACCTCGCCATTTGGTCTGTCGTTTCCCTTTTGGATCAGTTTGCTTTGCATGGTGGCTGCGGCTACCACCGCCTTGAAGCTCCTCTTGCGTTTCTGAACATTCTGCTCTGGGTGGAAAATGATAATATAAACCTTGGGCATATAGAGCATACCCAGAGAAACCGAAGCACTCAAACTCATGGAGACTGTGAGTGTTGTCGTCTGGATGTACATCTGAGGGGACAAAAAGAAAAACAAAGGAAGATTAATCTTGGTAAGCCAGACACAACGCACAGCAAAGGGCAACCGTTCTCTATATTTATTTCAGCTCCTTTACTAAAGGTCTCTAACAAAACTGCAACCAAGCATTCTTCTTTTTTGTTTTTAAAATTTTTTTTAACCAAGCATTCTTATACAGCAACTTGAGAGGCTGGGTGAGTGACACTGTATAGTTTATTAAGTCAAATTCTGTAAACCAAACAAGTAAACAACTTTTAGCTGGTGAGGTTATGCTCCCATTTGTAATTATAAATAAATGCAAGAAATGCGGCAAGCCTTCAAGAAAAAGAATATCTGTTATCTTTTTTTTTTCAAAAATTAAGTCTTTACACTAGAAACCTTCTCCAGAGAAATACTACAGAACTAACTGATTTTTTTTTTCTTCCAATAGTGAGCTGATTCAAGAGCTAAAGACTATGTTGTGGAAATGGATTGAGTGTGAATATTCTAGAAAATCACCAATACATACCATTGTTTTATCAATTCTAGTACTTCTATCTTCTCATCATTGCTTCATTCCACCTCTCACAAGACTTAGCAAATGATAAGCTTGCCACTGTGACATTTTTAAGAGCGTCTCTCAAGTCCAGGCACATTGACATGGACTTGAGTGTGTTCACAGAACTGGTAATAATCTTCCACCCTTAGACTGAGACATGCCCTGTTTGCACATGGTCCTGGTGTCTACCCTTAGAAAGTCTTCCCTCATTCTTTTTTAATCATATCCCTTACCCTGGAAATCTTTATATGTCATAGAATCCCTAACCCTGGAAATCCCACTAGAGATCTTTGTTCTTAGAAAGACATTTTTAGAAGATTTGTATCTTGTTTTAACAATCCAGAGGTAAACAAGTTGAAAATGTCTACTCACAAATCACTGCATTTTGTTTCTTCATTGGTATAGGAGTAATTGTGGTAATCTTTTAATTTTTAAAAGCAAAGCCATTTGCTATTTAGTGTCCTGAGCTCAAATTCTAATTTCCCCAATGAACTGAGATGCACAGATCATGAGACAGTATGTTGAAAAAAGGAGAAGAATCTCTTCATATCTTATCTCTGAGTCTCATTAATATCTGTTCACTCTAAATATCCATCCAAAAATGAAAGTTCTTACATTTTATCTGGAAATCCTCCAGGGACCAAACAAACTGTCCTTTTTAATAAATGATCAACAAGTACGACTCCTCCAGGGTTGCTGTTGTTTTTACTGCGTGCTTTGGAACCAGAGCTGACACACAGCTGACCTTCTCATGGGTTTTCAGAGCAGCAAATCCCAGGGGAGGATATTACCCATCTCTTTTCCACAGAACAGCTGGTGCATCTGAACTACCTGCCTTTGAATTGGCAGCCCACCTCTTTACCGCTAGACTACAGAGAATCTGAATTATCATAATGGTGGCCTTTCCTTTTCTGGAGGGAAACAGCTTCTTGTCACAGATGGCCAAGCCTGCAGCTATGAGAAGTCCAGGCACCAGAACAAGAAGTTGTTCTTGTCTCTGAAATCATACCATGCAGGTTATGGAGTTTGAAATTAGTTTATCTACTGCTAATACTGCCTTTACTTAAGATCCCATTATGAATATGAGAGTACACATTAATAAGGTAACACAGGCTGGATTGGCTTCCAAATTCACCTGACCCAGGAAGTCCTTCTTGATAAGCCTTACTTTAATTTGAATCTTTTCAGTTTATTAGGGAGCTCTAATAGCCAAGTGGTAAGAAGCTACGCTGCAATCCTGAAGGCACATGGTTCGAGTCCACCAGCTGCTCCGCAGAAGAAGGATATGCAATCTTCTCCTGTTCAATTAATGGCCTCTGAAAACCTGCCTGAAGATCAACTATGGGTTGGTTCTGACTCTGTGGTACACAACAACAGTCTAAATATTAGTAACTGATACATAAAACAAATCAATTGATAAAAATGACTGCACCATCCCACTTGTGCTTGTTTATGGTGCTATCACCATTTCTACTTATTTAAACTTTATATTCATTTATAAAATTGCTCAACTAGATATAAATACCCAGCTAAGGATTGAATTGTGTGCCTCAAAAAAAAAAAATCTATCAATTAGACTGGGCTGATCCTCAGTGCTAGGTGAAAACCTTTCGTCTTATGATCTGATGTTGTTATCCTAAGTGTTGTAAATCCTAACCTTGATGACTTTAATGAGACAAAATTAAAGGCAGCTATGTTATGGAGGCAAGATACCATCTATAGGATTAAGGTGTATTTTAAATCAATCTCTTTAGGTATTTAAAAGATTAAACAAAGAAGCAGAGATCAGAGAAATCTTCTACCACCTGGGGGCAAAAAATCCTGGAATTTGAATGAATATTGGGACCTGGAGCCTCTGCACTGAGGATCGCTCAGACTCAGAGATTGATGCTGAGATACGTGGGGATGCCTATGGAGAGCTAGTACACAGATGTGGGAAGGACCTTCCCCCAGAGCCAAAGAGAGCGAAAGCCTTCACTAGAATTGACGTCCTGAATTTGAACTTCTAGCTCGCAATATTATCAGAGAACAACTTTCTGTTGCAGCAGCAATAGGTAACTAAGTCACTCTCTCAGGGTTAGCAGGACTCTCTGAGTGATGCAAATGGTTCACAAACTTGGTTTCTAAGGAAAAGATTGAAAGTTCAAGTTTGTTCACTCAGAGGCTCCTCAGAAGAAAGATCTGATCATATACTTAAAATAAAGCAGCTGCCGAAAACCCAGTATTACTTTGTCTCATACAGAGTCACCATGAATCTGAACTGGAATTTTAGCCTTTGCAGTAGATAACTGGCTTTCTTTTCCTTATACATCTCTAGGAAATCATGAAATATTCCACAGATAAGTCTTAGAAAATGGTCATAATTTTTAGGCATAGGATAATCCTGAAGAACCTTATAATTTACACACTTCACACAGAATAGGCTTTCCACATCTCCCTTCCCTTCCCAAGAGATCAGAAATTGCCATCCAACAAAGGTAATGGCATTTGAAGTAAAAAGCATGACATGATAATACTGCAGGCTGGGCTCATGTGAAAAGTCTCAGTGGACACATGATTCACATACGTCCTTTAGCAAAGTGATAAATTACAGTGAGTCCTGACCTCTCATGCTGCCTGACAAGAAGCGAAATCCCTAGTTAAATCTGAGAATGCTAAGAATCTACTAAAATTAAGAAGTCCCTGATAGGTACACGGATATGTGCCTTTAAACCTGATAAACCTCCCTAAGCTTTGCCATGTACTTGAAGGCAAGCTATTATTACAAATTCTCATAAGCTTCTGATGTGTTAGCTAATCCGCTCTGAATTCCCACTTACTCTCAAGTTAGCTGCTGTAAAAAGCTATTCGGAAAATGGACTGCAGAGAAAGGACACACAGAGAGGGACAGAACCACATACAAAGCACACACATGCATATTCCGAAATCATAAGGTTTGTTCCATCAGCTAAGTCAATTTAGCTTAAAAATCATACAACAGGGGAGTTCAAAACCCTATTGAATTATAGGAACACCTATTTTGATAAGTTGAGTCATTATCCTAGGTCTTAATCTGTTGGTCTTGTTCAAATGTACAATAGTTACGTGCTATCAAATTGATCATGACTCCCTGAGACCCCATACCACAGAACAGGATTGTCCATTGGGTTCCTAGGTTGTGATATGTATGAAAAAGCATTTTGAGGTCTCTGATCCTGAGGAACTGCTAGTGTGGTTCATATGGCTCACCTCATTGGCAGCTAAACCCGTGGTCATTGTACCACCAGCGTTCCTTGCAGCACTGACTTCAATACTACAGAAACAGCTTTATCATTTGAAGACCTGCTAAACTGTATCTCTTTTATTACAATCATATGAGAGCCAACCCATATCTGAGTCCCTATTGGGCTTCCAAGGGACATGAGGAGATTATCTTTTAACCCATGGAGTCTGGTGGGTTAGAACCACAAACGATGTAGCCTTTAGATTAGCACAGCTCCCTGAGGGCTACACCACTAGAGGTCCTTAAACTACCTGTGCTGTCATAAATCCAGATGTGATCTTTTATTCAAAATTATTTCTATAATACTGATTATAAACATAATCTTATTGTTCTGAGCAGAAGCTTCCATAGTAAACACAATACTCTTTGACATACTAGGTCAGCATAAAATGAACTAAACATTGGTGGTATGTATGGATGGGAGCATATTATACTGCTAACCAAAGAGTTACAAGTCTCAGGTAGTTTCATTCCAACAATAGCTTTGAGAGAGAAAAATGGGATATATCCTGCCATTAAAATGAAAGCTGTATAAAGCTCAATGTAGCTCTGGTGGCCTGGGGGTAAGAAGCTGCCCTGTAGTCTCGAAGGCCACAGTTCAAATCCACCAGCTGCTCTGTAGAAGAAAGATGGGCAATGTCTTCCCATGGGATTAACTGCCTCTAAAAACCTGCCAGAAGGTGAGCTATGTGTCAGTTCTGACGCAATGGTACTGGCTGCATAGTACTCTGTGTCTCGGATTACTGATGCAAAGATTGGCCCTTTGAACCCATCAGAGGTTCCACTGGAGAAGGATGGACAAATTCTTGTCATACGATTTGCAGTCTTGATGAAGGTAAGTTTGGTTTGGATGTTTAGTGTATACAGTCCTCCAATAGGCACGGAATTCTCAAATGATGTACCACCATACCCTAAAGTCCCAACTCTTACATGATTGTCAAACACTGGTTACAGAGACCTGGGTCATGAGCAGAATGGGTTAGTGTCTGAGTTTCATCTTTCAGGGGTCAGTTAAATGAAAAATAATAGTGTTTAAAACCTCAATAAAAACCACAAAAGGAAAAAGAAAACAAATAAACTTGCCACCATCTTCATCATAAGGAAAAAAAAATCTTCAAGCATCTTGGCTTACAAGATTCTAAATTATATTAAGAAATTTTAAACAAGCACTGAATTCTAATAGGCTATGATTTTATTTGCCTAGTGGTAAGGCCATGATCTTTGCAATCACTTGTTATGCATCAGAGAGCTGGACAATGACTAGGGAGGACAGGAGAATTGACGCCTTTGAGCTGTGGTGCTGGAGAAGAGTATTGAATGTACCATGAACTGCCCAAAAAACAAACAGATTCATCGTAGAGAGGATTAAACCAGGCTACTCCCTTGAGGCAAGGATTCTGGGGCTTCGTCTGACATACTTTGGATATGTTGCAAGGAGAGAGAGGTCTTTGGAGAGGGACGTCATGCTGGGTAGAGTGGAGGGACAGCGCAGGAGGGGAAGACCCTCTATGAGGTGGATTGATTCCGTGACTGGGATAATCGGGATGGGTGTGTCGGGGGCAATGAGATTGGCACAGGATAGAGCAGGGTTTAGGGCTCTTGTACATAGGGTCGCTATGAGTCACAAACAACTCGACGGCACATAACAACAACAACAACAAGTGGTAAGAACCTGTGCTGCAATCCTGAATGCCCATTGTTCGAATCTGCCTGTTGCTTTTGGGGAGGATGGGTAATCTTCTCCTGTGCAATTTAGCTGCTTCTGAAAACCTGCTGAGGGTCAGCTATGGGTCACTTCTGACTCGACTGTACTCAACAACACAATAATGGACAAGTTAGAGTTGTCTTTCCAGGCAAGGACGGAGAAGCTTCATCTCACATACTTCCGCACTTGCAAGGATGGGCTAATTCTAGGAAATGAACACCATGTTTGGAAAGGGGGAGGGGGAGGGTCAGCAAGAGAGAAGACAGTCAATGAGATGGATTGACCCAGTGACTGCTGCAATGGGCGCCGGGTATCAGAGATGATGAGGATGGCACAGGATAGGACAGTGTTCAGGTCAGTTGTTCGTAGGGTCTCTGTAAGTTGCACTCAACTCGATGACACCTAACACCAACAACACTGACAATCCGAATTCCTTGAATTATGAAAGGTGGAAATATGTGCTTGCTGACGTGGGACTGAATTTTGGTACTGTCACTGACAAGCTAACTTCACTTATTTTTCTTTTCTCTATGGAATGAGAGGAAAGAATATTTTTTCTCCTGGGGGTTGCAGGGCTGCATGACTACAGAGAAGCAGGCTTTGGTGAGGCCTCCTTGGTGATAGCTCACTCGTGCTTGCTAAGTGCCTGTTCTGTAAAATTTACCAGGTGGCCTTGGAGATGCAGGATCCTGACAGCACGCTGCCTTTGTTTACCAGAGATATGAAAGCCCCCTTCTCTTTCTGGGGGGTGTGGAAACTCAAGTCTGGCGCTGCTGCTTCCTGGGGTATCATCATCTTAATAAAACTCCATGATGCATTTTCCAGCCTCCCCCTTCTGCATCATGGTAGGCTAATTTAGGACAAACGTTAAATTACTGAGTTGTGCCCCCAGACACATGGTATAATATTTAATAAGCGTCTAGAATCTGTAAGCAATGTTGTTTTTAAGTGCTTTGAGTTGTAGACAACTCAAAGCAAGTAAGCAATGTTGTTAAGTGCCATTGAGTCATAGACAACTCATAGCGACCCTATGAATGAAAGACCTGAGCACTGTTCAAAGAGTAAGCAAAACAAAGGGTTAATACTGTCGTCTGTTAACCTGCAAGTGGAATATTTGGTTCAATTTTGAGCTGCCAAGGAAGGCAGGCCTGGAGATTTACTTCCATAAATCAGCCCCCCATAATCCAATGGGGTGCTGACACCAATGAGTCAGGGTGGACTTGATAACACTTGGTTTTAGAAACTAAATTTCCTTCAACTAAATTGACTTACCTGAATACATTGGTTCTAAAAGGATTCTAATAAAGTAACTTTCTGTGTCCTCATGGTAAAAAATAGCCTATATATGTTGCTGTTAAAGGCTGTTGAGAGGATTTTACAGCACCGGAACCCTACACACAGAGTAGAATTGCCACATAGGGTTTTCTAGCTGCTATGTTCAAGGAAGATCAGGAAATGTTTCTCCCACAGAGCCTTGGGGTTGGTTTGAACCATTAACCTTTCAGAGATCAGTCCAGTGCTTCTCTGTCATACCACCAGGGATGCTGGTCAGTTATTCACCCCACAACACTTGGTTTAGTCAGCAGTTAACAGTTACACACTACCTTTGGTCTAGGCAAAGGTTATTGTAATGTTACTCCAAAGATGTAAACAGTTACACACTACCTTTGGTCTAGGCAAAGGTTATTGTAATGTTACTCCAAAGATGTATTGTTATTGTTGTTGTTGTTATGTAGGTACGTTATGTAGTAAAATGATGTGCAGGAGCTCACTCTATTTGCTGGTGTTAAGGCCATGTTCCCCTTTTAGACTGCACTCCTAGAATAGCACAACAGCTCCTGTCTTTGATAACAGCTCACCTAAATCAGAAGGGAAGTCCATCAATTCCCTTTAACCGGCATAAAGCCCCTGAAAGATGCTGACAGCGGTACAAGCGAGGTAATGATGATCTCCTTGCCAACCTTCTTTTACGCTCCTCTCTGCCCCTTGTCACTCTAAAGTGCTAACACTGGCAGAAAGGGGAGTCTCTTGTCTATCACAGCCACTATTGATTGCCAGTTCCCTCCTCTGCCTGCATGCTCCCCGGACACTCAGAGCCTGAAGGACAGGAAAGCACTGAAGTTACTGCCAGCAACGTCAGGACAAGCCAGGAGCCGGCACAAAGGAACATAATAACATGACATTTCAGTGGAGCCCAGTGTGGCCCCCTCCTTCATTCTCTTGAGTTCCACTCAATATTAGTTATGACATGGACTCACCAAAGATGGGGAAGTGGTGCTTCTATCATCCCAGGAGAAACGCGAGCCTTTACTTTCAACCACCCACCCACACACTGACCTCCATAGACCGTGCTGACATCTAACTTGGGAACTCTACAACCCTTTCATGTTGATGCAACATGGTAAAGACACGTTGGCAGTAGGTCCTATGGAATGGGCCCGTTACTCATGTCCAGCTATTTCTCTGCTTGGCTCTGGGTGGTTCCATCTCTCCTCTCAGCTATGTTCAGCCAGCTTTCTGTTTGGCTGCTTTTAACAAAGCTTGGCCAACTGGAAATCTCCTCATGTATCAGCCTGCCTTTCCCTCTTCTGTACCCTGGCCCCTCGTTTCAGTATCCACCAAAGTAGCACTTCCCAATATAGATTTGACTATGCCTTTCCGTCAGGGTTCAGCCAGAGCACTTCCATATAGAAGAACCAGGCAGTCCCACTGATGTCCGACTCAAAGTGAGCCGACAGGTCAGAGTAGAACTACAGGTGGGGCTCCCAGCGCTATCAATCTTTAATGGAAATCATCTGCCACCTCTTCCTTCCATAGAGTGCATGGTGATTTAGCTTCACACTCTCAAGGTTTTACAATACCCAAAGGCTTAACCATTGAAACACAGGAACAAAAAAACCCTAACCCAATGGCGTTGGTTTTGACACATTAAAACCCTCCATATCACGCTTTAGAGTTTGTCAATCCTTATTCTGGGTATGTTCTTAAAGAGGCAAGTCCTTGAAGACAAACATCATGCTTCTGTTTTTAAAACTTTGTTTTTATTTTATATGTTTTTGTGCAGGTACCATCAAATCGGATCTGACTGGTACAGGAGGAGACTGTCTCTCTTCCTCCAGAAGAACATCTTGTGGATTCAAACTGTACACCTCTGGGATTACAGTGCAGCTTCTTGTCACTAGGCCACCAGAGCTCCCTGTACATTATGCTTCTTGATGATGCATAGAGGGTCAGCTTAAAAGGGGAAACCCTCAACAAGACGTACTTATAATTACTGTAACCATGGGCTGAAGTGTGTCTGAGACAGTGAGGACGGCACAGGATACGGTCAGGTACAGATTCATTGTTAACAGGGCTGCTATGAGTTGTGGTCAACTCGATGACACATAACAACAACAATAACTGGACACTTAGCACCTTTTTCTCCTTCAGCAGGCTAGTGAATTTGAACCACTAACCTTTCAGTTGCCAGGTCAACATGTTACAAATTAAGCCCCTAAGCCTTCAGGGCTCCTCAATAATGAAAATTTGTTATCATTTACTTTTCTAGGTTAAAGAAATTACTTTGTTAGGTTAAAAAAGTTAAACTAGGGAGAAACACTGGAGTAGCCCTGTGGGTGATGCATGTCTCAAATCCCTACCAATGATTTCAGGAAAAGCGAGCACGTACTTTCCATTTTCACAAATGCCACGGCCAATCCTACTTCAAATACCATATAAATACTCACAAAGCTCAACCTTCTCTCAGGAAGGTATGTTGTCTTCTCTGTAGCAGCCTTTGGGTATCTACTTGAAGGATATCTAAAACATCACAAGCTTCTGATTCACCACTTAAGCTTCTAAACTTGGGCCACCCTTCTCAGTCAGGGTCTTAATACTGACCTTGACATCTCTCTTACCCTGTTATGAAATGAATTGAATTGTGCCCTCCTCCGTATGTGTTAGAATCCTTACCCCAAATCTCTGGATGTAATCTTATTGGTGAGGAGGGGTTTAATTGTTATGTTAATTAGGCTTGCTGTTTATGTAGGATGTATCCTGGATTTATTAACATCTTTTTAAATTGTTCTGTTACTAAGAATTAAAGGCACAGAGACAAGCAAGCATAAAGGGGACAGGGACTGGTGGGGAGGATTGTCAAGGAACCAAGGAGAGAGACCTGTCTTCTCCCAGAACTAACGGACCCAGGAGCATTTTCCTCCAGAGCTGGTGCTCTAACTGGAACCCTCCACAGCTGTGAGAAAATACATTTCAATTGTTTAAAGTCACCTGCTTGTGAAAGTTCTACCACACAGTACTAAAGTAAGACACGCTTCTACCCAAGTTGGAAACAAACATAGTTGTTCCTACCTTCAAAAGTATTTAGGCAGGCACTCTTCAACCCCAACTGAAACCAGGCTGCTCAGAGCCGCCACCATCACTCATTTGGATGATGCTTCCCTGCAGGACCAGCCACCCGTAGACGACCCCTAGACGACCATGAACTAGTCTTTTGAACTTGCTCTTTGCCTCACTCTTCTGCTTCCAATCAGACTGGAGTCCTGGCTGACCCTGGACGCCATCTTTGTATTTGAGATTTGCTCCATTCATGTCTTTAATGAACTTTGAGGCCTTCTCTGCAAGGCCTTTCCCAAATGCAGTACAGAGAACCAAGTCCTGTCACTCCAACAACAATAAACCAAAAAAATACCTCACTCAAATTAACTTCCCTCCAGTTGATTCCAAGCCACACTGACCCTCTACTGAGTTTACGAGGCTCCAGATCTTAATGAGAGAGGAAGATTACCCATCATTTCCTTTCGGTGCTGCCGGTAGATTCAACACTGGAGAGGAGCGTTGTTTCTGTTTGCCGCGTATCTCATTACATCTTTAATCGCCGGAACTCCTTCAACACCCCTTCAATTTCATTTTACTCCTGTTCTGAGGTCCTGTCAAGTCTGTTTGACTCACAGTGACCCAACAGCTATAACTGGGTTTTTTTCCTTTAATAAAATTTTTCATTTAATTGTGATTTTAACAAAAGTTTACAGAAAAGCTAGCTTTTCATTCATTCATGGTTGCACATTTTACATCCCTTCTCCCTCCTCCAGTTCACTTTTTCGAAAAATATTCACTCATTGTTGCACAATTACCTCCCTCTTCCCTAGTCCTCTTTGCAATGACCCTTATTCTGGACTGCTGCTGGATTCATAACACCTACTACTATATTCCTTTTTTAAATTTTTTATTATTAATTTCAATGAAAATTGACAGAGACTTTAGATTTCCATTCATTCATTGTTGCATTTTTCCTCCCTGCCCACCTAATAAATTCCTTTTAAACATTATCTTTCCTTCATCTTTATGGGGCAGCTCTTTTCCCTGCAGAAGTTACTGTGTTAACTGCTGAGTATTTAACCAGTATGACACGAGGGCTCTTTACTTTATTCCTTCACATCTAACATTTTACCTAATAATCTTCTGGTAATTTCATGAATAATTGCCATGAGTAAATTTTGACAATTTATGACAATAATAACTGTAACTTACATGTCAGGAGCTATGCCACTATTATTTATCCGTTGAGCCATCAAATCTTTAAGTTAGGTCTATGGAATATGTTTCCCTAAACTATAATTGTAACAGAGAAATCAGACATAGATCCCAAAGCTCTCAAGTTGCCAAAGTGGCAACATGAGAAATTATCACTCATGGTAATTTCCATGAGCACAGGATTTTACCTTTCTTCTATGGTTGTAAACTGTGTCTAGAATACAGCTATAGTAATATAATAGAATACAGAATGTAACTGTGTCTGTATTTTTGTGAAATACGGTAGAGTCTTACTCTATAATTTGGAAATTAATGGCAATAATTCCTGTAGTTACAAGGAAGAAATTATGAAACAGATCAATAAAACTTAAGGCTCCACCTAGCCCTATTTCTCCCCTCAAGATTGGGACAGAAATTTAATGTTGGCTAGATTCAAGTCAACTCAACTTATTGCTGTCAAGTAAGAATCAGTTCATAGGTGACCCTCCAGTAGGTTTTGGGAGCTATAAATGACAGGAGAAAAGACTGCCCAGCTTTCTTCCCCTGGGGCCACTAGTGGATTCGAACCATCAGAGAAGCATCACCTCCGGGTTAGCAGCACCACTTCCTATGGCCTACACTCTCAGAGCTCCCTATCTGACATATTAACACACTGATATTTTAAATTCCATATTTGACAATAATGAACCCGTTTGGCTTCAAATCAGCAATAAGCCAAAATGAAACTTTATGCCTTGGAGTAGACTCTAACTCATCACAACTCTCCATGGAGTTTTTGAAGTTGTGACTATTAGAGAGAGAAGTCGGCTTCATTTTTCTCCCATGGAGAAGCTAGTGGATTTGAACCACCGATCCAACATGTTATTTATTAAATCCATCGGCATCCACTTGGCAACATGAGAGCTTTAGAATCCATGCCTGATTTCTCTATTTAGGGAAACATATTCCATAGACCTAACTTAAAAGATTTGATGACTCAATGGCTAAACAATAATGGCATAGCACCTGACACATAAGTTACTGTTCTGTTGCCCTCCATGCATTTCTAACATCATAAAGACTTAATAGTACCAAATTTTCAAGATCAGCCTCAATTCTTTTAACCTTCCTCATACTCTTTAAGTGCCATCAAGTCAATTCTGACTCAGGCCAGTCCTATATGAGTCAGAATAAAACTGCCACACGGGGCAGTCTAAGCTGTAATCTTTAAGGAGTCGGATCATCAGGGTTGTCTCCTATTGAACCACTGGATGGCTGAGCATTTAGTTGTCACACCACCATGGCTCCTTTCAGCCTTTGAAAACTTCTAAACTTATCACCCTACCAATGAGTCAACTCTAACTCAAGAACCTCCAGCTGGTTTTAAGCCTGTATATCTTAACCGGAGTTACTGGTTTTAGGTGCCATGAAGTCCATCATGACCCTATGAACAACAGATCTGAGTCCTGTCCTGTCCTCATCAACCTCGTCCCATCCTCATCATCTCTGGCACATTGAGCCCATTGCTGCCGTCACTGCATAAACTGTCTCATCTTTCTTTTATGGAGCAGCTGGTGGCTTTGAACTACTCATCTTTTGCTTAGCAAGCCAACACTTAATGTACTACACCATTATGGCTTTCTTTTTTAACATTGCATCTTTCACACGTGGAGATCCCTAAGGCACACCCTTAGGCAGGGCAGAGTTGAGATCTGCTGTTCGTTACAAGTAGTAGTAGCCAACTTGATGACATTCTGTTGTCATATATATAATGCCTAATCATATATTTCTTTTAAACATTTCTCTTCCTTTATCTGTTCCAGTGCAGAGTTCATTATTCATCTCCTCTTTGTTTCCCCCCAACACCCATGTCAGTCCTGTTTTACGACAGTGGTGTTGTGCCGTATTTGTTTGTTCTGTTATCTTTAAAAGGTCAATATCAAGCCCAGTGCCCTTGCGCCCGTTCTCATAAAGACCCTTCATTGGATTTCTGAGGCTGTAAGTCTTTATCAGAGAAGGTTGCCCATCGTTCCTTGGTAGAGCACGGTGGTAGACTTGAACTGCATTTCTGATAGAGCACAGTGGTGGACTTGAACCGCATTTCTGATAACACAAAAAACCACTACTGAACTGCATTTCTGATAACACAAAAAACCACTACTGCTCCTCTTTTAGCCACGTTCTTCTTGTTAGGTGCCATTGGGTGTTCTAGAAATCCTAGAGGCCTTACTCACAACAGACCTAAACTTTGCCCAATTCTGCATTATCCTCACAACCTCTACTATGATCAAACCCATTGTGGAAGTCACTCGGTTAATCCATCTCTTTGAGGGTCTTCCTGAACATCTCTGGTCCTCACCCTTTCTAAGCGTGGTGTTCTTTCCCAGTGACTGCCTAAAGTAGAAGAGGAAGTCTCACAATCCTTGCTTCTCAGAAGAACTCGACTGTACCAAGCCAGGTTTATTCTTGCATCATTTCATCGTCTACGCCATACTTGTTGCCAACAACAATGGTTCTAAGTCATCAATTCTTTGTTCTTCCTTATCTTTGTCCAATTTTCACATGAATGTAAAGCAACTGAAAATAGAATAATTTGGGCACCTTTGTTCTTTAGATTTTAAAAAGGTCTTTGACAATAGATTTGTCCAATGCAATAGGTCTTTTGATTTTCTTACTGCTGCATACATAGGTATTGATTGTGGGTACAAGCAAAATAAAATCTTTGACAACTTCAATGTTGACTCCATCTTTCATGATGCTGTTTATTGGTCCAGTCATGAGAATTTTTATTTTTTTCATGTTGAAGTATAATAGAAATTTAAGGTTGTATATTTTTATCTTCTTCAGCAAATGATTCAAGTCCTTGTTATTTTCTACAAGCTAGGTTGTAGCTGCAGGTTGTTGATGAGTTTTTCTCTGATCCTGACCCCATTCAAATTGCCCAGATTCTCAAGATTATTTGCTCAGCATACAAATCTTTTAACCTTAGAGACCATTTAATAGAGATGCACAAATAAGTACAGCCAAAACATTATTCCTAAGGAAATTTATTTTATGCTTGTAAAGAAACTCTGGGTCAGCACATTTTGAGAACTGTGACTGAATTTCTCTCTGGGGGAAAGAAAAACCACTGTCGTGAGTATTATATTTCTCCTGTCAGAGAGAAATCAGTGTTGCTGACCTTTGGCAGACTAGAGTTGTTGTCAGTAGAATTCAAGATTAGTTTGCTCTGAATCTACCCATCCTCAATTTTTTATCACTTCCCTCTACGACTCAGGATATAAGTTTGCAAAATGAAGCTTCCTAACTGGTTCATACTGGAGGTCCAACCAACTTCAGAAAAAAAAAAATAACAAAAATAATATAACATTTAACTAACAAAAGTAGAATAACAGTGTTTCTAAAGCTTGTTGTTGTTACATACTGTGCAGTTGGAATCTCATGAGAGGAGATTGCTCATCTTTCTCCTACAGAACAACTGGTGGATTTGAACCACATGCCTTTGGGTTGGAAGCACAATGACTTACCTCTAAACCACCGGATATTTTAAACAAACAGGGCAAATTTAATAAATTGTAATTTCTAAGGAACTCTGGTGGTATAGTGCAGGAAGTGTTGAACTGTACCCTAAAATATGGTGGTTCCAACCCATAAGGCACTCCTGGGAAAAACTCTTCTTGGGCAATCTTCTCTTGTAAATATTTATAACCTGGAGACCTAATAGAGGTCTGCCATGAGTCAGCGTCAACTCAGTGGTGTTGGGTTTTATTTTGTTTTGTTTTGTTTTAAGTACTTCTAAGGAAAGAGGATTTTTGTTTTCCTGATACTGAAATGCAAGATCCTCACCACCAGGCCAGTAGGCAGTATCATGATGGGTGGATGGAGAAAAGATTGAAGTTGTGAAGGATTTCATCTTGCTCAGATCCACAATCAACACCACTGGCACCAACATTCAGGAATTCAAAAGACAAGCTGCAATGGGAAAATCTACTATTAAGGATTTCTCTAGAATGCTAAGGAATAATGATGTTAGTCTAAAAATTAAGGTACACTTGATCCACTCCATCCTTGCCTCAATTGCTTGCTATGCATCTGCAAGCATGAAAAAAGATGACAGAGAGGAATTGATGCCATTGAGTTGTGGTCCTAGACCATGGACTTCCAAAAGAATAACCAAGTCTATCCTGGAGAGGGTGAAAACAGATTGCTCTTTGGAGACAAGGATTTTCAAACTCTGTATCATATATTCTGGGCATTTTGTCAACATGAGACAGTCTTTGGAGAAAGACATCATACTTAGAAAGGTAGACCGTCGGTACAAGAGAAGAAGAACCAAGATATGATGAACTGGAACAGTGAATGTGAAAATGGGGTCAGAGGTGTTGGAGATAGTGAGGTTGGTCAGGATAGAGGAAGGTTCAGAGCTATTGTTCTTAGGATCACTATGAGTCATTGTTAATGCAATGGAACATAACATCAACAATAAGGAAAGAAGAATAGATATGACTTATCCTGAAAATATACTATTAAATAAATGTTATATATTTAATATTTAGGCTTGTTGTTGTTGTTGTTATGTGCCCTCATGTCCTTTGTGACTCATAGCGACCCTATGTACAAGAGCTCTAAACGCTGTTCTATTCTGTGTCAACCTAGCCATCTCAAACACACTTATTCCCACTGCTCCAGTCACAGAATCGATCCATCTAATCGAAGGTCTTCCTCTCCT
>NW_006399931.1:3313324-3347420 GCF_000299155.1 Elephantulus edwardii | reverse complement strand
ATATGTTTAAGTAAAATATAGTCTCTAATTTTAAAATATTTTATATGAAAATTATTTTGATGATGGTGTTAGGGGTACCTTTCATTGGCTTCAACTCACAGTGATCCATACACAACAGAATAAAATTGCTGAATCCTGAGTCCTCTTCACAATCTCTTCTATGCATAAGCACCCTGTGAAGACTGTGTCAATGCATCTAGTTAAGGGTCTTCCTCTTTTTTTGCAGACCCTCCACTTTCTAAGCATGAAGTGTTTCTCCAGGAACCAGTCCTCCTGGTAATGTGATCAAAACATGTAAAATGAAGTATCACCATATTTGCTTTTAAGTAGTACCCTGGTACTTATTAAAAGGCAGATTTCTTTTCCTTTTTTTGTAGCCCAACATAACAAAAAAATAACTTAGCAAACATTGGGTTGAATTTTCCACTGTGATAAATGCAAGTGAAAATTATACATCTGCTTTCTGAAAGTTTTTTGGTTTCTCATTCAGAAGGGTTTTCATCCACGGACACCTGTTTCCCCATTCATCATCCTCCAGTTCTACCATGTTGGAACAATATGATCAAAACTGAAAAGAGGTATAAGGAAAATGTCTTCATGATATCACCATGCTGGCTTTTGTAATTTGTAGTGTTAGCCTAAAAGTTGGCTTTCCCCCCCTTTTCTTTTTAAAACAAACAAACAAACAAAAAAACCAACAAAAAAACCATCATAGTTGGCTCCCTCTGGTCTCCAGGTACCTCAACTGCAGATACATGGTCTTGCAAATCAGTACCAGCAGTTGAACTAAGATAACAGAAAGAGTGCTTCCCTCCTTGGGTAACAAGATTTGAGGCGAGCAAAGCTCATGGCAGCAAAACTCTGGTGAGAGCAAGACCTTGATGGAAGAGAATGGGGCATTACTGTGAAGAAACTGTGACCTGAGGCTTCTTGCATTTGTGATGGGAGAAGTTGACTTAAAACTGCTCTGAGGCAAACCTGGCTGGATGAGTTTTGGTTATAACTACTCTGAGGCAAACCTTTCTGTATTTGAATTTGACTGCTGAACTGAAACCAGAGCCTGGACTTATTGAGAATTTGTGCCTTGGAACTGCTGAGCTAAAGCTTGGACTTGTAGTGTGAGATATTCTTTGCCTCCTCCACTCACCTTCCTAATAAACCCAATTTTTGGTACCATAAAAACAAACAAACAAAGCTCTTGCTGCTTCTGGGGCTCTAGTGGTCCTGTGGGGCTGGGCTATGGGCTCTTTACCAGCTTTCTGCTCCGAGGCAGTGAAGGACTGTGTTATTCTTTCTTATTCCCTCAGACCCTTTCAGAAAGATGCTTACAGCCAGCCCTGTGCCCTCATGTTTCATGTGGAAACTACAGAACAATTTCACATGCAAGCAAGATTTTACTGAAGATTATCCAAAAACGACTGGAACAGCACATCAACAGAGAACTACCAGAAGTCCAGGCTGGTTTCAGAAGGGGTCGTGGTACTAGAGATATTGTAGCTGATGTTAGATGGATCTTGGCTGAAAGCAGGGAATACCAGAGGAATGTCTATCTGTGTTTCATTGACTATGCAAAGGCATTTGACTGTGTAGATCATAACAAACTGTGGCTGACTCTGAGAAGAATGGGAATCCCAGAACACTTGATTGTTCTAATGCGAAACTTATACTTGGACCAGGAGGCAGTCGTCAGAAAAGAGCAAGGGAAGACTGCATGGTTCAAAATTGGGAAGGGCATACGCCAGGGATGCATCCTATCTTCATACCTTTTCAACCTACATGCAGAACAGATTATCCGGGAGGCTGGGCTCTATGAGGAGAAATGTGGGGTCAAGATTGGTAGATGATTTATCAACAACCTGCATTATGCGGATGACACAACCCTGCTTGCTGAAACTGAGGAGGACCTGAAGCTCCTGCTGCAGAGTGTCAAGGACTGCAGCCTACAATATGGATTGAGGCTCAATGTCAAGAAGACAAAGATTCTCACCACTGGACCAATTGGCAGCATCAGGATGGATGGTGAAGAGATTGAGATTGTACACAGCTTTAGTTTGCTTGGCTCCATAGTCAACAGTCTTGGCACCAACAGCCAGGAAATTAAAAGGCGCATTGCCATGGGAAAGTCTGCTGTTAGGGACCTCTCCAAAGTGCTGAAGAGCAATGGTATCTCTTTTGAGACTAAGGTGTGTATGATACAGGCCATGGTCTTCACAATCACCTGTTATGCATCAGAGAGTTGGACAATGACCAAGGAGGATAGAAGGAGAATTGATGCCTTTGAGCTGTGGTGCTGGAGAAGAGTATTGAGAATACCATGGACTGCTAGGAAAACAAACAGATTTGTCCTGGAAAGGGTTAAACCGGGTGGCTCCTTGGAGGCAAGGATTCTGAGGCTCCGTCTAACATACTTTGGACATGTTGTGAGGAGAAACTGGTCCTTAGAGAGGGACATCATGCTTGGCAGGGTGGAGGGACAGCACAGGAGAGGAAGGCCCTCTATAAGGTGGATTGATTCAGTGACTGGGATAATCGGGATGGGAGTGTCAGAGACAGTGCGATCGGCACAGGACAGAGCGGAGTTTAGGGCTGTTGTACATAGGGTCGCTATGAGTCACAGGCGACTCGATGGCACATAACAACAACAACATTTAGAGAAACACAGTGGATGCAGATATTAATTCTTTTTCTGAACAGGTAATATGACACAAATGAACAGATCCTGAAAGGTCTGATCACTGCTGATCTAACTGTCCTTTCTCCTACTGAGGCTCCAATTTGACATCAAAGCCACCAGATGATTATCAGCCAGTTCCTAAAGTGATGAAGCTCAGATACTGATGTTGTTCTGCTCAGCTCTTAATCAGAATACGGTGACTTTATTTGAACTGATTCAGCTCTTCACATACAGATCAACAACTTCTTGGGTGCTTCATAACTCTTACCATATGACAAACTCTCTCCAGCCTCTTCTCCTTGCCATCATTCACCTTGCTGTTTCAACAGAACTTTCATTTTACTAAAGAGCATTGCTTCCTATCTAGTCTTCCAGAAATGGCTCTTTAGTTTTATTTTTCTTAACTCATGTCCTTTATGAGTTAATGGTAAGATTATGACATTTCTTATTCCCCTTTGATATTTTTAAATCATTACGAAGTTTTTTCTTTTCCTCAAATGTTTGTCTATAAAGTCATCATAGTACATAACTATATTTTCTCTCATTTGTGTTGTCTTTTCTGCCATCATTTGCCTTATTCTTTTGTTGTAGACAGTTCTTCATCCATGAAGACTCACCTGACTTCACATTTCCTAAACCTGCTCATTTCCAATGAGATTACTTTAATGCATTTCAGAACTCTCACAACTCGGATCTTGAATGTTTTACTTATTGTAATAAATTCTTAAAATACTTTTGTTTATGATTAGACATTATATGTACGACAACTTTCCAGAATCACAGGTACATTGTAAAGTGGACTTGGAGTGAGGAAAGGAGGGAATTGTGTAAGAATTAATATTTTAAAAAAGAAAGAAGTGGACTGAGGGAGGGGGCAGAAAGATGCAGAGAGGAAAATGTGCAACAATGAATGAATGAAAAATCAAGCTTTTTTATAAACTTTCATTAAAATAACAATTAAAATTAAAAAAATCCTTTTATTTTAACATTACATTTTGGCATGACATTTTTGAAACTATGCGACATTTGTCAAGTCATTCCATCTTTGACTCAGAATAAGTATAACTGTGTACTCGGATAGTATGGAAAGGAATTTCTCATAATGTGAGTCCCTGTATGGTAATGGCTTGCTGTGTACTCTATTAAGGAATAAGAAGTAATGGAAATGTGTACAAGGACCTTTTTCAATAAAACTGGTTATGACTTGTTCATGTATTTAATAAAAGAGGCTGTTACGTTTAGCCATACCTCACCATGATAGAATGTAGATTTATCCAAGTGTGAAAATACTAACACTAGTGTAATTATATTTTTCTAAATAGTAAAAAAAGGAAGCCCAAATATTATAAGATAAATATGTGCAGTTATAACTATCTTATGTATTATAATGCCAGCATTTTTAATTAAATAATTTATATTACAGAAAAAAGCTTTTCACCTCCAGGTTTACATATTAATTAATAGCTTCACAACACCATTAAACTCACTCATTTATCAATATAGTTAAGTTCCAAAGAACAAGTTGTTATGCAGAAATCAGTGTTACATGAAAGTGGAGGATGGTCTTATAGGATCACACAATGGAAGATGACTACACCATTACAAAGCTGCCAAAATGCCATCATTATAACTTCAAAATCCCTGAGAATAATGGTCCCATGGACACATAACCTTATCTGTCCAGCCAGCTTTACTCTTGTCTTGCATTTCATTCTTCACTATTGTCAGAGGAATATCCTCACCATACAAAACAACTGTACAGTAGTTTACTATTGAAGCAAATGTGGAACATCTGAGATGATCATCAAGTAAAGAGCATATATATTGTTCACTGTTTTTATGTCAAACATCCTATATTTCAGTTAGATAGTAAATCATATGGGCTTTTACAGTTGGCATAAAGAAAAAGCTATATATAGTATTATGTTTAACATATTATTTAAATACCACAAATTAACAAACAGAATGCTAGAACATAAAGCAACATTTAAACAAGAAGACCATCTGGATGCTATTATTAAAACTGTGTTCCTAGGAGTAGGAGCAGAGATTTACACAGGCAAATTATTCCACTGGTATATATGATAAACTGAGTTCCAGGTATGTTCTAATTATTGATGTTGGAGTCTTCACAATAATTGTACCCAAGTGAAATCTTTAATTGCCAAGGAGGAACTATCATTGAATGTTCTTTCTTGTGATACTAGGGAGATGAAGGTTCATAATTTTTTTTAAAAACTAATTTACCAAATGTTCATAGACACGTCAGGGCACACAACAGCAACGTACCAAGGAGAAGAATATGGAGAAAAGAAAGGCATTTAAAACATTTTAATAGAGAAAAGTGATGTGACATAGGCAGTTCATTAGTTATTGTTAGGCAACTTCAAGTAAAGCACAACTCATAGTGACCCTATGATTAACAGTTCTGAACCCTGGACTATCCTTGCCATCCTTGCCATCTCAGACACACTTGAACCCATTGCTTCCGTGACTGTGTCAATCCATCTTGTTGAGGTTCTTCCTGTCTTTTGCCGACCATTGGAAGCTTGACGTTTCTTTCCAAAGAACAGCCCCTCCTAGCAACATGCCCAGAGTAGGTAAGATGAAACTTTGTCATCAAGGAACATTATGGTAGCACTTCCTCAAAGTGAAATGTATCAAATGTATGCTCTGCCTAGTGGCGCAAGGGCAAAGTGCTACTCTGTTAACTGAAAGATCAGTAGTTTGAACACACAAGTGACTCTGGGAGAAAGAACTCACCATCTGATTTTACAAAGATTATAATAGCTTAGGGAATCTTCTGAGTGGCTCTCCAGTGTTCTACGGGGATATTATGACCCAAAATTTACTTGATGGCATGCAACAGAAATATAGCTTTGTGTAGAGTCACTACTTGGAACAACCGATGAGTGACTATTTCAAATGTGGTATTTCCACTTGACTAAATCTCAACCCAAATAATAAGAACAAAAATGATGAACAAAAAAGCATGTTAAATAACTCATGACAAGAAACCAAGAAGTAGGTGCATTTTCTTCATGAACCCTTATTTTTGCTGATGGGGTAATTTAATAATAAGGTGCTAGGGGATAGCAAAGCTATAAGATGGAAGAAGTTGGGGTCCCTGACATCAGCATGAGGAGAGCCACCAATCATCCAGGAATAACCTCAGACTGCCATGTGATTGAGAAATGCAATTGTATGCTCTGCACATACCCTATGCATCACTTGTCTACAGGTGTGGATTGCATTGAACAACTGGTTGGTCAGTCCCTCTGCCCAGTGTGTGATGACTGGGCAGGGTGAAGGGCCCTTTCTATAGCTATGTAAGGAAACTGCAATGACATCCTCAGATGGTTTGTAATGGTGACCTTGTCCATATCATTACCATGTTCTAACAGAGGGACTTTATAAAATGAAATCTCAAAGCATCACTTTTATTCTTAGGTTCAGTGACCTTAGTCTTTGGTTAAGGAAAAAGGACTAAGCTTGGTTTTCTATTAAATCTTCAAGGAAGAATCCTTCTATATCAGCTTCAGTTCCTGAGGGAGTTTAAAGGGAAGAAAGCCTATATAAACTCAGCGCTTCTTAAAGGAAGTCGAGCTGTCAAATTAACAGCCTAAAACCCCATAGTCAGCAACTTCACATTTGTGCCTATGAAAAGTTCTTATTTTGACCTCTTTCCTTTGGCTAGTTCATATCTGATACTATCTCTAACTAACTCCTTTCTTACTGGAAGCAACTCTTTCCAATATGTGACTACTTAAGGAAGGAAAGATAATAAAGCTACATAACTATGCTGGGAAATTATCTTCTTGGACTTTTTCTTTTCTCTGACTGTTGATGCTGTTGTTGTTGGCTGCCATGGAGTCAAGTACAAATCACAGTAAACCTATGAACAACATTTCTGAACCTGGCCTGTCCTGTACCATCATCTCCGTCTCTGATATGTTCAAGTTCATTTTTAAAGTCAACATGTCAATCCAGTTAAGGGTCTTCCTCTCATTCTCTGATGCTCCACCTTCTCTAGCATGATGTGTTTTTCCAAGGACTGGTCTCTACTGATAATATACCCAAAGTATGTGACATGTGGTTTTACCATCTTTCCCTCCAAGAAACCACTTAATCACATTTCCTTCAAGATACGCTTGTTTGTTCTTTCAGCAGATTATGAGATATTCAGTGCTCTTCTCCAACGTTATGACTCAAAGACATTGATTCTTCTGTAGTCCTTATTCATTATCCAATTTTCACATGCTTAGGAAGTAACTGGAAAACATATGGCTGTATCAGACACCTCTCAGTGTCTAAACTGCATTCATCGCTCTTTAGCACACTGGAGAATTCCTTGAGAGCAGATTTTCCTGATGTAACACAGCTTTTTATTATTTTGACAACTGTTACCATGGATGTTGATTGTGAATCCAAGTCAAATAAAATCATTGAAACTTCAGTCTTCCCTCTATCAATTATGATGTTGTCTATTGGTCTGGGGGTGAAGATTATTGTTTTCTTCTTGTTGATAACTCTTGATACCACTTTGTAATTTCTACAGCAAGATCTAAACCTATGTCCTTAACACTTCATGAATTTCGCTTGCAGTTTATATTATTGTCTTAAGCCCTAGTGGCATAGTGATTAAGCACTTGGATCCTAATGAAACTGATAGCTTGAACCTGCCAGCCACTCTGGAGGTGTAAGATGTAACAGTTGGCTTCTGCAGGGCTGACAGCTTCAAAACATCTAAGGAGGCAGTTCTCTGCTCTCCAGGGATACTGTGAGTTGGAACTGACTCAATGAAAAGGTGTGTGTTTGGTTTGGGTTTTTTTTAAATAAAAATATGCATTACTACTCCCTTCCTTCCCCACCCCCGAACTAAGGCTTCTGCATTCTTAGCTGAATTATGATGATGTGGTCTTTCATATTTTACAAATTCCCTTTTCACAAACTCAGCAATTTAGTAATCTTCCTCTCATCACTCAGAAACTGTGAGGATAGGAGTTAAGCAATCCGCATTGACTTGATAACAGTTATTAACCAGAAAGAATTCTAGAATGAAACACGATACAGTTAGAGGCTGAGTGATTCTTTGAAGATGACAAATATGAGAGAAAAGATGAGAGCTAATTTCCTTCATAAAAAATTATTCCTATCTTTGATTGAAGGAAATATTTTAATGAGTTAGAAAATAATGTTTCTAATTAAAATCCTGTAGCCTCTTACTGGGACTATAATAATTGAAAAAGTCTGTAAATACACACTTATTTGCATATACAGTTATTTACTGTTATTTTTGTAATTGTTTAGATGCTAGTTAGCATTTATCAATATATCCTCTAAAGTTCAACCAAACATTCTTCATATAACATATCTAACTTTAAAAGAAGTGCACATTGTTTGCATTTCAGTCCATTAATATGTATGTGGCCTACTTTATATACTCATTTGCATTTATTGCAAGATCAGGCAACAGTAACTCAATTAGATTCCTAACATGCACAATCTTTGATAAAATTTGGCATGGTAAATTATATACTACGTGTTACCATATATTTCCATTTTGTCTTAAAAAATCATGATATTTCCCCCCTAATGGGACAACTTTCTACTTTTTAGCATTAATTCCTATTTAGCAACATTTTTCATTTTGTATATTTTATGTAATAAATCATATATATTTTAGATTAAATTTTACCAAAGCACATATTTTATATCATTAACATAGTATATTCAACTGAATATATAAAAATGTCTCATATAGTTCCCAAATTTATTACCCTCATCTTAATCATTGTATAATATCAATCACTGAAAACAAATTTGCCAAAAGTGAGGAAAACTTGAAGTCCTTGTTATAGAAGATCAAGGAATACAGCGTTTAGCATGAACTGTATCTCAGCATCGAGGAAACAGATATCCTCACCACCAGGCAAATAGGCAGCATCATGATAGACGAAGAAGGGATTGAAGGACTGAAGTTTCTAATGACTTCATCTTACTTGGATCCACAATCAGCACCCTTACACCAGCTGTCAGGAAATCAAAAGATGAGCTGCCTTGGAAAAATCTACTGTCAAGGACTTCTCCAAGATGTTAAAGAAGAACAGTGTCAGTCTAAGGACGAAAATGTGCCTGTTCCAAGGCCTGGTCTTCTCTCAATGGCTTGCTACACATCTGACTAAGAATGGCAGAAGAATGATTGATGCCTTTGAGTTGTGGTGCTGGAGAAGAGATATCCCATGGATTGCCAAAAGAACAAAGAGATCTGTCCTAGAGAAAGTGAAACAAAAGTGTTTCTTGGGGGCAAGGATGGTAAAACTCTATCCCATACACTTTGAGCATGCTGTAAGGAGGGATCAGTTCTTGGAGAAGAGCTTGGAAATGTGTGGAAAAGTGGAGGGACAGCACAAGACAGAAAGACCCTTAAATAAATGGATTGATACAGTGACTGCAGCAATGGAGTCAGGCGATTCTGAGATGGTGAAGATGGCTGAAGACTGGGCAACATTCAGAGCCGTTGTTCATAGTGGGACTATGAGTCACGGTCATCTTGACAGCATGTCACAATAGCACAACAATGTTACATATTTATGGCTTTGTTTGTTTCTAATTTGGGGCCATTTTATGTAAAATTCTATCATCATCAATCCCCGTCCTTCTTTTATTCTTTGGGTATTTTTTTCTCTTTTTTTTATTTTTTTTTTTTTATTTTATACTGGTTTGTTTACAAAGTTCATATACATTGTTTTTCACCTTGGATCTTTACCATTTCCTTTACTCACTCTTCCGTCTACCCATCAAATTGTGCCACCCTATGATTGGCCCTCAGTCCATCTTCACCTCCGTGCTTCCATCCCCACTCCCCCTTGTATCCTCATACCCATTTTACCAGTTACCTATTTCTACAATAACTGTCTTATACAGTATTTGTCCTTATGGGACTGAGTTAGTTCATTTAGTATAATGCACCCCAGTTCCTCCCAAGTTATGTATTGATTTTCAAACTCATTGGTCCTATATGCTGCATGGTATTCCATCGTGTAAATGTACCACAATTTCTCAATCCATTCCGTTATGGTTGGACATTTGGGCTGTTTCCATGTTCTTCTGATGCTGAATAACACTGCTATGAACATTGGTGTACAAATCTCCATTAGTGTCTCATTTCTAATTTTCTCGGGGTATATTCCAAGCAGTGAAATAGCTGGGTGATATGGAATTTCTATGCTCAGTTTTTTTAAAAAACGCCCAACTGCCTTATAGAATGGGTGTAACGTTTTACAGTCTCATCAACAGTGCATAAGAGTGCCTATCTTTCCATATTCTCTCCAATATCTCTTACTTGCTGTCCTGTTAAACTTTGTCACTGCTACTGAAATGAGATGGTATTTCACTGTGGTTTTGATTTGTGTCTCTCTTATTGCCAGTGATTTTGAATGTTTTTTTCATGTGTCTGTTGGCCATTAAAATATCTTCCTCTGTGAAATGTCTTCCCATGTCTTTTTCCCATTTTGTAATTGGGTTATCTGTTTTTCTCTTGTGGAAGCCCAGAAGTACTTTGCAAACTTTTGTTATGAGACTCTTGTCTGAGATGGTATTGCCAAATGTTTGTCCTCAGACAGTAGGTTGTCTTTTTACTTTGTTGGAAAATATTTTTTTTAATTTTTAATTTTTTTATTTCAGTGAACATCTACAGAGATTTTGGAATTCCATTCATTCATTGTTGCACTTTTCTCCCCCCTCTCCCCAATCCGCTCCTCTCCTTGAAAAGCAAAAGTAAAACTCCTTCATTGGTACAAATTGGAAAATATTTTTAATGTGCACTGAGATTTAACCTTTAGAAGATCCCATTTGTCAGTTTTACCCTCTGCTGCTTGTGTTTCTGGCTATATTCCTTTTATGCTGTAGTGTTCTCCCTATTGCTTAACTCCACTTACGATATTTATAAAATATTATTCTTTATTATGAGAGACATAAACCCTGAATGAAACTTGCTGAGAAATTTCTTCAAGTTATTTGTGAACTAGTGGGTAAAGGGTTGGACAGCCAATCTAAATGCATGCAGTTCAAATCAACTAGCTGCTCTGCAGGGGAAATATGGGTGATCTTCTGTGCCATTTACATCCTCTGAAAACCCACTGTAGGGTCAGCTATATGTCTGTTCTAACTCAACAGTACATGAGCACAACAATATTTTTAAATTGGGAAATATTAAACATATTAATTATTGGGTCTATGGTTATATACTATGAGTTGGAACCAACTCATAGCTGACCCTCCTGCAGCTTTTCAAAAGCAGCAAATCACACAGGATGAGCTTGCCTGTCTTTCTTCTATGGAGCAGCTAGAAGATTACGACCATCTACCTTTGAGTTGGCAGTACAGCTCCTTACCATTAGTGCACCAGCGTAAATGTTACACACACTTCATGTATTATTTCATTTAATCTCCTCGAGTACACTGGCATATTCTGAGGGAGGGAGCTCTCTCTGGTAATAAGCCTAATAGCCTAGTAGTAAGAAGATGCATTGTCAACTTAAAGGTACATAGCTCAAATCTACCAGCTGCTCTACACATCTAAGATGGAAAATCTCCTCTTTTGTGATTAATTTTCTCTGTAAACCAACTGGAGGGTCAGTTGTCAGTTGGTTCTATCTCAATGGTATACAATAACAACAACATCACCTGTAGGGAATTGCTGATTTGAAGGTGCCACCTCTCTGCAGAGTTGAATCCACCAGTGACTAAATGGATAATCTCCTCCCACGTGGTTTACAGCCTCTGTAAACTTTTGGAGAGTCAGTTATGAGTTGGTTTCAACTCAACAGTAATGTATTTGAGTTTTGTGATATTTTACTGTTTGTTTTTTGTTGTTTTTTTGTGTTGTTTTTTTTTTTTTTAATTATTCAATGGCTTAGCGGTCAGGAGTTGTGCTGTCAACCCAAAGACAAGTAATTCAAATCCACCAGCTGCTGCTCAGGAGAAAAACGGGCAATCTCCTCCTATGCAATTTACGGCCTCTGAAAACCCAACGGAGGCTGAGCTATGAGTCAGCTCTGACTTGAAGGTACACAACAATAACAAAAATGTCTAGAATATTTGTCGATTATAACTATATGCAATAACTTGGACATAATATTATTCATAAAAATCAGCATACTAATGTGGAGATGTAGAGAAATATACATTCACTGCTTAATGCCATTACTACCAGAGGCAAAATTGGGGACTTGGTAGCTCTCTATACTATATGTACACCTATAGCTGTAACTAACTATACTTGAACCTATACATCTCAAAAGAAGTCTTAGTGATGCAGCTTTTCCAATTGAATTCTGACTGATGCAAAGCAAACATATCTTCAACTGTTGACTTTCATTCCTCAGAACAATTCTAAAGACATATTTCAATGGATAAAAAAAAAATACCTGGAGAAAACCTATACCCTAAAATTGAGAAGTGAAATATGGGGATATAAGCAATGAGAAAAAAACCAAAACCAAAAAACAAACAAAAAGAGGGGCTAAAAATTCAGGCTCTGATGTTATTGTTGTTCTACATATTAATTCTACTGTAATTGAGTAATGGAGTCTTTTTAGTAGCCACTCAAAAATGTACTGCTTTGTAACGAAGACATTGCTCTGGTGGCCTAGTGCATGAGGAGTTGTTCTGTGAATCCAAAGTCAGGAAGTTCAAATCCACCAACTGTTCGACTGGTGAAAGAAGGGCAATTCCCTCTCATGTGATTTGCTCCCTCTGAAAGCTCACTGTAGGATCAGTTATGAGATGTTTTCCACTGGATAGCAATCAGTTAGTAGTTTGGCTTGTTAGTGTTACTCTTCAGTGCCATCCAGTCAGCTCTGCGTGATAACTACTAAATGTGCATTGAAGACACTGGAGGGTCACTGTTGGGTCGCTTCTGCCTCTACGGCACACAACAACAACAACAACGACAACAACAAGGACAAGGGGAGAAAAATGAGTGCATTCTGAATCCAAATTAAAATGTATTTCAGAATTTATAAATATGTTCCCTTTCTATAAATTGCCACTTAAGAAAAATGTTCATGCAAATACAAAGCATTTATAAAACCTGGAAGAGATGAGATGAATATATTTGGTTGCATTACTTAATAAATCTCTTCCACCCACCACCCTTAAAACATGTCCATGAGTATGATATGTTTCTGCAGAAAAACTTTGTTATTTATAAGTCATGAGAACTTTGGTAAATGATTTAATATCATCAAACTTCAATTTCCTCATCTACAAAGCTGTTATTATAATATCATCTTTAATTGCCTCACTAGATAACTGTGAAAAATAAAATGAGATAATGCATGTGAAATTGCCTCATAAACCATAAAGACCATAAAGTGCTATCGGACATTTTGGATATCTGATGTTGACCATAAAATTTCATAATATGCCTTTGTCACTTGCTTAGAGACCAAAAGAGACAATCGATGCAAACGGAATTAAAATAGTGCATAACATGGAGGACAATGTAGCGTTTATATCCAGTTGGAAAGTTTTGTCTCTGCTAATTGTTTCCTTTCCTCCCTTATTCTTGCTAATGTTGTTGTTGTTATGTGCCGTCGAGTCGCTTGTGACTCATAGCGAACCTATGTACAACAGCCCTAAACTCTGCTCTGTCCTGTGCCAATCGCACAGTCTCTGACACTCCCATCCCGATTACCCCAGTCACTGAATCAATCCACCTTACAGAGGGCCTTCCCCTCCTGCGTTGTCCCTCTACCCTTCCAAACATGATGTCCCTCTCCAAGGACTGGTTCCTCCTTACAACATGTCCAAAGTATGTCAAAGCCCCAGAATGCTTGCTTCCAAGGAGCAGCCTGCTTTAACCCTCTCCAGGATGCATGTTTGTTTTCTTGCTGATAACACGTATATATTGATGACTGACCCCATTTCTGACTTCTCAGTTTTAAAATGTCTTACTTGCAATAATTTTGTCTTTCATCTCATTTTCCTCAACTACTTGCTTGCCCGTTATCAACTTCAAACATCCAAGCCTCTAATCACACGCCTACTGGCAAGCTCATCCCTTCTAGCCGCAACTCCAATTATTCTCCAATCCTACCATTTCTTTCAATCCACATGATGTTATGCCCCTCATATCTCTCTTCTCTTCCTTTCTTTGTCTGTGATATGATTGCTGGTTGTTACCCTGTTTGTCAAACACTTTCAGTTTCTTTGTTAATATCATATGATTAGAAAATACAATTCCAACCCTATTTCAATATGTCACTGCTTCTATGCCTGTACCCAATGGAAGAAGCTACTCTTTTTTTTTTGATGGTTATTTGTATATATTTTTATTTTATTTTATTGTGATGTTAGTGAACGTTTACAAAACAAATTGGTTTTCCAATGAAGTGTTCATACACATTTTGCTGTATAACGTTAAATTACAGTATCCACAATGCAGTCTCATTTCCCCATTCCTTTTCTGCACTTCTCATTTTCATTCCTCCTGATGTGTCTCTTCTTGTGGCCTCAACAGCTCTATCCTTGAGCAAATGATGCTCATTTGACCTTCTATGGTTGATTTTTCTTCATGATAAGCCCTTTGGAAGTCTCAAATTGTCAATCAATTACATCGCCCTTGTCAATTCACTATCTCACTGTTCAAGAAGTTGACTAATTTGTATCATCACTTTCTTTAAACTTCCAATATCAGTCATCCTCTTTATGCCCACCTGGTCCTTATTTCATCAAGACATTCCAAGTTGGTTTTGTTTTGTTTTTGTAAATGTGTTTTTAATTTTACATTTACTTTTTTTCATTTCCATTCATTCATTGTTGCACTTTTCTCCCTGCCCACCCCTCCTCCCCAGTTCACTCTTCTCTTTGAAAAGTAAAATTCTTTCATGGTTATACAATCCCTCCCCCCAAGTCCACTCCACTATGCAGCCTTCGTTCTTGACTGTCATGACAATAATACCTAATCACATATCCTTTTTAAACAATTCTCTTCCTCATCTGTTTAAATGCAGCATACATTATTTATCTCATCTTTCTCAGTCTCTCCCCAACCCTGATGGCAGTTCCTTTTTACAACAGTGGCACTATGCAGTATTTGTCCTTCCACGTTGTTTTTTAAATCCTTTGCTGACTATCCGTAGCACCTTTAAACAAGTTGAGAGTTCAAAGAGATCTACAAATAGGACAGAGGATCAAAATAGAATTCTCTTGAGAATGGTATTAAATGTTACAAGATTTTACTCCTTCCCACTGGACGGTATGAGTTGGTTCCGAGTCCACAGCACACAATAGCTATGTGGGGAGAGGGGAGTATCTCCACTCCTACAAATCTGGTGTAAGAGTCTCCAGTAGAATACGCCACAGAATTGTGTGGGAGACATACAATTGAAAATTTGTGCCTGACTCACATGGATTGGTTATATTGGCCTTTGAGTTGGCAAAGAAAAACCTAAGACCATTATTAAAACTCCACCAAAAAGGGTCCTATTTTCTGTAACCAAATGTGGGCAGAGAGAATGGGGGAGAGAAGAAAGAGACAGGGAAGAGAACACAAGTTCCCACGGAGTTTTCTTAATGATATTTTGTCCAGATGGGTCACTGAGAGAAGAAGTGGGGTCCGGGTGGGAAAAAAGTTTTGTATGAGGTGGATTGATTCAGTGACCGGGATAATTGGGATGGGAGTGTCAGAGACAGTGCGATTGGCACAGGATAGAGGGGAGTTTAGGGCTTTTGTACATAGGGTTGCTATGAGTCGCAAGCGACTCGACGGCACATAACAACAAAACAACAACATGGGGGTGTGGGAGGAAGATGCGTATTAGAAAAAAAAAAAGATGTGCATCTGCTGAATGGTTGCCTCACCGGTAATGGTGTACAAAGGCACCATCGCAGTCAGCTGAAGAAGATTACCTCCTACGCCAAACACTGCCGATGAGATATTGCTAGTGATGGTGTGGAAAGGCCACACAACTGCTCCCCAAGCGAACAAGCCTGTGCAGAAGGTAAAGATGAGAACTGATGACAGCACCAGACTGGTTAGGTGTCAGCTGTTCCATTTCCGACTCCCCCACCGTTCCACCTCCCCTGAACCTGACAGGCATTCAGCACCAGGAGGAACCAGAAACCAAGCTGGGATGAAATAAGCAGGGGAATTAAAGAATGAGGTCACCAAGTTCTGCTGTGGAAACCAAGCATTCAGAGGTGTTTGGACAAAAAAGACCAACATTGGAGCAAAGGGAAAATTTAGCAGAAATGAAGTTTGAAGTGTTGCTTATTACAGGAGACTAGATATGTTGATTTTTGAAATGAGCTTATTTTTTTTTTTTTTTGCATGCTTGTTTCTTGTTCTAAAAAAGGCGGGGGGATCATCAGTAGAGAAAAGTAATCAGAAAAGTGATAAGAACTTAACAAGGTTTCATCAGAGATGGAGAAGGACCACCATACCTCAATGAATATGATTAATTAGTATTATTATTTACATTGTTCAATTTATCAGGGACCTATTTCAGTGAGAATCTGGAAAAAATCTAAGTATATAATGGGTGATGACCAAGAAACTGGTAATAATTTTCAATAATTTAATTTCTAATTAAATAATTGCTACTTCAGCTTAACTTGAAAAAATAATAAATCTAGAAGGAACTACAAAAGGGAAAAATAGAATACATATTTTACCCTGGAAATAGTTTCGTTTTGCTTTCAACTGCATTATTTCACTGTTGTTGTCATGTACTGTAGAGTCAGAAGGGACCCATAGTTGGCCCTCCAATTTGGTCTTCAAAGACAGTTTACTTGTACGGGAGGAGATGGGCCATCCTTTTCTTGTGAAGCAGCTAGTGGCTTCGAACCGTGTGCCTTTGGGATTGCTATGCAACACCTTGACACTGGGCTACCAGATATCATTTTACATACTGATATTATAAATAATAAGAGAAAGAATATCCTTAAATAATAGTTTTTGTAGGTTTTAAATCCATATAATGGCTGTGTGAGTGAGAGATAGAACTGAAGATCTACTTCCATAAATATCATTGTGTGTGTGTATTGTGGTGTTGTCATTGTTACGTGCCCTCAAGTCACCTGCAACCCATAGCAACCTTATGGACAGTAGCTCCACAGTTTGAAGAATTGATAAGAAAAGTGATAAGAAATTAAGTTATCATTTTTCTTATTGATTCTTCTTCTATCATCCTTAGTCATTGTCCAACTTTCTGAAGCATAACAAGAAATTGCAAAGATCATGGACTGGATTAGGCACACCTTACTCTCTAGACTGACATCACTGCTTTTCAGTATTCTGGAGAGGTCTCTGACAGCAGATTTTCCCAATGCAATTTGCCTTTTGATTTCCTGACTGCTGGTGTTAAGAGTGTTGATTATGGAGCTGAGCAAGCTGTAATTGTTAATAACCCCAATCTCTTATCCATCTTTCATTGCGCTATCAACTTTCCCAGTGGTGAAAATCTGTCTTGTTAAGCTTCAATCCATATTTTTTTTTCTACTAGTTTATTTACAAAATTCAAATACACTATTTTCAAGAACAATTATTTTCAAGTTCCCTCACCCCCACCCATCAAATTGAACAACACTGTGATTAATCCCCCCCACTGCACATCTTCATCTGTTTGCAACCTCCCCCACCCCTCTTGCATCCTTATACTCATTCTACAATAATGGTTCTATACAATATTTGTCCTTTGGGGACTGAGATAGTTCATTAAGCATAATCCTCTCCAGTCCCTCCCAAGTTAGGTAATCATTTACAAAATCGTTGCTCCTGTTGAGCTGCATAGTATTCCACGGTGTGAATGTACCATAATTTCTCAATCCATTTGATCCATATTGAAAACTACAATCCTTGATCTTCTCCAGCAAGCACTTCAGGTCTTCTTCAGCTCAGCAAACAAAGTTGTGTCATCCGCATAACTTAAGTTGTTGATGAGTCTACTTCCAATCCTGATGCCACATTCCTCCTTATAAAGCCCTGCTTCCTGAATAATCTGTTCTGCATATACATAGAAAATATATGCAGACAGGATGCTTCCTTGATGCACTCCTTTCCTGACTTTGAACCATGCAGTGTTTCCCTGCTCTGTCCTGAGGACTGCCTAGGAAATCCCACAGGGGATTGAAATTGACAGGACAGTACTCTATCATGAAACTTCTATTATATATATTTATATAAGTTGTTTTATACTGAAAATTATTGGTGTTAAGTGTCCTTGAATTGAGCACCACTCATAGTGAACAGAAGATCTGAACTCTGTCCTATCCTGTACCATCCTCATCATTGCTGATATATCCGATCCTATTGCTGCAATAACTGGGTTAATCCATTTCACTGAGGTTCTTCCTCTTCTTTGTTGATCCTCTACCTTTCCAGGCTGTTGTTCCTGGTTTGGCTGGCTCCTCCCAGGCTCGTGGGAAGCTCTCCTTGCCAGAAGGCAGGAGCGTGGTGGTGGGAGTGCAGGAATCGTGGCAAGCTTCTGGAGTCGACTGCTTTTCGGGAACGTGTTTGACGTGCAGGTTTGCTCTGTCCCTGGAGTGAGGCTAGCCAGCCTGGGCCTAGGGTTTGAACCAGGAGGCGGCCTTAAACCCAAAGGTTTAAATTGTCTTCCTGTCAAACACTCTTCTAGGTGGTATAGCACTGGTCTGTGCGTTGTTGTACAGAGGTAACTCGTGGTTGCTGTGATGCTGAAGACTGTGACAGTGATGTGCCAATCATGGTAATGGGCACCCATGGTGGACAGTGTTGGCTGGAGCTTCCTGACTAAATCAAGCCTGGAAGCAGGAGCAGCATCCACTTCCAAAATGGCTTGCCTCCAGAAACTCTATGTACGAACAGTGCTCAGGCTGTTCGTTCATAGGGTCACTATGAGTCGTCTACGACTCAACGGCATTAAACAACAACAACAACAAAAACAACAACAACCTTTCCAGGCATGATGCCCCTCACCAAGGAATAGCCTCTCCTAAGACTATGTCCAAAATAATTGACACAAAACTTCACCATCTTTGCCTCCAAGGAGCACTCTGGTTGTGCTTTCTCCAAGACATATGTGTTTGTCCTTTAGACGCTCCACTGGGCTATGCAGCACTCTTCTCCAACACCACAGCTCTAAGGCATCGATTCTTCTCCTGCCATTCTTATTCACTGTCCAGCTCTCAGATGCATATCCGGCATTGAGAAAGACTGCTCCGCAGAAGAATGAAGACTCTCCGTATTTGTGATTTACTAAAAACCTGCCGGAGGGTCCGAAATAAATCCGTTCTGACTAGAGAGCAGATAACAACAAAGCAAATAGCTAACAAAAAGGTTGATATAAAGTAAAACAAACAAACAAAAAATCATATAAAACTTGTAGTCTCAAAGGGGCCAGGTCACTCTAGAATCCTGAGTCATCATAATGTTTCCATTTTATTACAACATACTTTTCTGATAATAAAATGGTCACTGAAAGACATCATGCACTTGAAACTGAATATCATTTTTCTTTGCTGAAAACTTAATAAAGTCGAATAACCTTCATCTCTCCCTTATCATAAACAGTAAGCCTTTTGTATGTGTTTATACTCCAAATTAATAAATGATGTTATACAGGAAATATTTAAAGCAGACATGATTCAATACAGAGGTGTTCATGGGTCCTATTGTTACCAACCAGTGTAAAATATAGGTAGTCTCTGAACTTGAATGAGAAATGAATTATTTTTTACCATTCCCTAGAGAGCAAAGGCTTTTGACTGTGTGGATCACAACAAGCTGTGGCTGACTCTGAGAAGAATAGGAATCCCAGAACATTTGATTATGCTTATGTGAAACCTATACTTGGGCAAGCAGACACTGCATGGTTCAAAATTGGGAAGGAGGTTGACCAGGGATGTACTGTCACCATACCTTCAATCTGTATACAGAACAGATCATCCAGGATACTGGGCTGTACAAGGAGGAATGTGGCACCAGGATTGGTGGAAGATTCATAAAAAACCTGTGTTATGCAGATGACACAACCCTGCTTTCTGAAAATGAGGAGGACCTGAAGCACTTACTGCAGAGGTCAAGGACTGCAGCCACCAATATAGACTGAAGCTCAGTATCAAGAAAACAAAGATTCTCACCATTAGGCCAATTGGTAGCATCAGTATGGATGATGAAGAGATTGAGATAGTTAACAGTTCTAGTTTGCTTGGTTCCTCAGTTAACACTCTTGGTAACAGGAGCCAGGAAATCAAGAGAAGAATTGCATTGGTAAAGTCAGCTGTGAGGGACCTCTCAAGAGTACTGAAGAGCAACGGCATCAGGCTGGAGACTAAGGTGCACCTGATCTGGGTTATAGTCTTTGCAATTGCGTGCTATGCATTGGCGAGCTGGACAGTAACTAAAGATGATAGAAAGAGAATTGATGCCTTTGAGCTGTGGTGCTGGAGAAGAGTGTTGCATATACCATGGACTACTAGGGGAACAAACAGGTTTGTCCTGGAGAGGGTGAAGCCAGAATGCTCCTTGGAGTCAAGGATTCTGAAGCTTTGTCTGACATACTTTGAGCATGTTGCAAGGAGGAACCAGTCCTTGGAGAGAGACATCATGTTTGGGAGGGTGGAGGGACGGCGCAGGAGAGGAAGACCCTCAATGAGATGGATCGATTCAGTGATTGGGGTAGGTGTGTTGGAGACAAACTGGTTGGCACAGAATAGAGCAGGGTTTAGGGCTCTTGTACGTAGTGTTGCTATGAATTATAAGTGATTGATGGCACATAACAACAACAACTATTCTATTTACACTAAACTTCGCCTTGAAATCTGAAGGTAAACACACAACACAAAAAAACAAAACACAATACTACTAGTAAGATTAATATTTTTGCAGCAACAAAATCACTGGTATTTTCATATCATATTAGTTTATTAAAATTAGTACAAGAATTTATTTACATTATTATATAAATATTTAAATAATTTAATAGTTATTAGATTTTCCTTCACTAAATTGTGTTTTATATATCACTGTACAACTAAAAAGAACTGTATATTTTTATATAATGTTGGCTTTTAATATTATTGACAGCTGTAATTCCATCATATTGCTTTTCCATAGTTCTATGGATTCCTTTCTTTTTTCTTCACAATCATTTATTCTAAGAAAGTGATGTGATCTATAGATTTTGCCAGGCTCTCGCAAGGTTACTAGAAGAGAGAAAGATAGGAACCTGACTCACAGACTATACAGAATGAATTGTTTTAAAGATTAGCATAGGAACCTCTGACTCAGAGACTATACAGAATGAGTTGTTTTAAAGATTAGCATAGCTCATTTTTCATTCACCCGGCTCATCTGTAGAATATAACTGTGTCATGATGGTGACATTCTTTTATTCCTAATGTCTATCACCAAAGAATTCAGGTATAAGTAGTGACCATGGACATGATGCAGCACATGGTAAAGTATTCAAAACAATTTTAAATATTTTGCATATCTTCTCTTGCAGTTCACTCAAAGATATTATGAGAGAAGAAGAACTGATACCTTTTAGTTATAGTGCTGGGGAAGAGATCAAACAAGTCTGTCTTGAAGAAGGTAAAACCAAGTTACTCCTTGGAGGCTAGGATTCTGAAGCTCTGTTGGACATACTTCGGGCATGTGGCCAGGAGAGACTGGTCTCTGGAGAAGGACATCATGCTTAGAAGGATGGAGGGGCAGTGCAGGAGAGGAAGACCCCGGATGAGATGGATTGACACTGTAACTGGGGTCATGGAGAGACAGCGAGACTGGTTCAGGATAGGGTTTAGAGCCGTTGTACAAAGGGTCACTATGAGTTGCAGGTGACTAGATAGCACACAACAACAAAGGACAGTTTTGTGTTTTAATATTCAAAATTCCTGATTATTCGCCCCAGAGAGCTCTGATGGTGTAGTCTGTAGATGGCTGCACTGCTGGCCAAAAAGGCCATGCCTCTCTGGCTGTTCAAACTGACCAGATGCTCTACTGGGCAAAGATGGACGATGCCTTCTTGTATGATTGACAGCCTCTGAACACCTGCTGAAATGTCAGCTTTGGAAAGGTTGTAACTGACAGCAAGGACAGACTTTTTTACTCTCTATTAAGTACACTTCTAGGACGTTTAAATAAATGGCAACTTATGGATAATGTAAATCAGTTGAATCTATTCCAAAGTACTGGGAAAAATTAACCTGGCATGCTCACTAAGGCTGACCATCAGAGTAAGTCCAGATCAGTTCCTTGTGGCTCATGATGAAGTAAAGTTGGAGGCAGAGATCCTGTTGATGGCCAGCAACTGCTGGCTGCCACCAGAAGTTCAGAGAGAGCCATGGAGCTGGTTCTCCCACAGCGTCGTCCCTGGAACAGGTCAAAACTGCACACACCCGACCGTCATGCTTCTAGCACTTCAGAACTGTCTGAATGTATGCGTCTGTTATTTTAAACCACATAGCTTGTGATAATTTATACACACACACACTAACATAGTACTTAAAGTTTGAACAACAAATTTTGACTGGTGGCCTCGTGGCAAGAACGTGTGCTGTAGTCCTGAAGTCATCAGCCGCTCTATGGGAGAAAGGCGGAAAGTCTCCTCCCATGTGATTAACTTCCTCTGAAAATGCACCAGAGGGTCAGCTATGGTCAGTTCCAACTTGGTAGTACAAACAATAACAACAACAAGGAGAGTATAAATCTCTAGGGAGCTCTGATGACCTCCTAGTGGTGAGAAGCTTAGAGGTACAAAGTTTGAATCCACCCGTTGCTCAGAGGGTGAAGGATGAGCAATCTCCCATACGATTTACTGCTTTTGAAAAGCTGCTGGCAGGTCAGCCATGTGTGTGTTCTAACTCAACGGCAAACAACAACAACCTGTAATGGCTCTGGTGGCCTTGTGGTAAGAAGTTACACTGCAATCCCAAAGGCATAAGGTTCAAACACACGAGCTGCTCTGAAGGAATATAAGCAATCTCCTCCCTAGTGATTAAATGCCTCTGCAAACCTGCTGGAGGGGCAGTTATGGGTCGGTTGCAACTTGACGGCACAACAACAACAACCCACTGTAAGTAAGGAACCTGGGTGGTAAAATAGTTAAGGCCTCAGCTATTAACTACAAAGTTGGGGTTCAATTTTGTCATTCCAAGGCCTGGTGATTTTCTTCTGTAAAGATTCAAATCAAACAACATCCAAAGACACTTAGTCTATTTCATTTCACAGCGATCATATCAGATTGAACTGCCTCTTGGAGTCTCTGAGGCTGTGAGACTTAGGAAAACCAGCTGCTACATGTTTCTCCCGAAACAGACATGCTTGGCCTTCTAGTCAGAAACCTAGAGCTTGGTAAGCACTGTGCCCAGAAAGATTACAACCTCACGTCCTTGAAGACAGTTCTGCTTCGTCACCTGGGGCTGTTCTAAGTTAGAACTCAACAATATCAACCCGAGTATGATGAACTGGTTAACTCTTTCTTTCATTTCTTTCTCTAAAGCCCTTAGTCTACACTGGAGCACCAGTCACTTCAATATCATCACAGGTGCTTTAAAGATGAAGGGATCCCTGGTAGTGTAGAGCTTAAGCGCCTAGCTACTAACCGGAAAGACTGTGATTCAAACCCAGCAGCCACTCCACAGGAGGAAGAGGGGGCCGTCTGCATCCATGAGCATCATAAACTTGGAAATGACCTGGAAGTTCTACTCTGTCCTACAAGCACCGGGTAATGATGGGCAAGGTCCAAGGGTGAGGAATTTTATAAAACGTAAGGCATGAGAATGATTGTGTGAAACACAATGTGCACGAAGAATAGAGTGAAACACAATGTGTTTTAACTTTGTACGTGAACCAATTTAAAACAGAATGTAAAATAGAATGTATATGAATGATTGTATGAAACACAATGTAAATGAGAGATTGTATAAAACACAGTGGATATGAATGGAATGGAAAGGAATTATTAAATGAAAACCAATAAAGAATATTTTTTTTAAATAATAAAAGCCGCTTGAAGACAAAGAGTTTTGGAGACGAAGTTTTGTCTCAGTAACAAGTCCGTCTCCCGTTGCTGCCAAGCTGGAACCAGCTCACAGCTGACCCTCTGGCCGGTTACTGGGGCTAGAAATAGCTCGGGAAGAGATTTCCCTTATTTCTCCTGAACACCTGCTGGTGGATTCAAACTACCAGAGAAGCTGGGCCTTTGGGTTAACGGGGCAACTCCTCAGTGGGCCGCTCCGCCAAGGTCCCTGCAGTTACAAGGACCCCATTAGAAAGTCCCACGTTAAGTAAGAAAGTAGCATGTCGTTACCTAGCGCTCATGACGTAAATGTCACAGTGCAAGGCCTTGATGGAGAAAAATAGCAAACGAAGCGCACTTGTTTTGAAGATAATTTCATTTAACATCTCCAAAGCAGGGCATAATTAAGTTACTCTGTCATACAAAATGATGGAGGCTTTAAATAAGTAACAGCTGCTTGCCCCGGCGATGGAGCAACCGCAGGGCAGCCCTTGGCAAGTCAAGCTGTGCAAACTCAGCCCACGTATTATGGTAATAGGCCCTCCTAATGAGGAAGGGAAGAGCTGGGGTGGAATGACACCCTGAAAAACAAACATGCAAACAAGTCTCTTGCAGCCTTTGGCATGCATTCCAATAGCATTCATGGGTAAAAACATCAAAAATCAGCACAGATCATTCCTAGACTCAAACATGGTTCTCGGGTCTTGGAAAATTTAAAGTTGGTCATTGCAATTTAATGAGCCTATGTGTTTATAAATTGCCTTTTTTTATGTACTATAATCACTCTTTAAAGATATAGTTAATGTAAAAAAGAAATTGGTTCATTTACTCATTCTTTTAGTATTAGAGTACTGCTATTAAAAATAATTTAAAAGTTTGTCTAAACTTGCTCCAAAGCAAACCATTTTTTATTCCAGTAAAAATTCTTGGACAGACTTTTCAGGAAAGCAAACTGTGCAGCAATTTGTGCAACAAAAATGGCTTCCAAATGTTGTGGTTGGACTTGTTAGGGAAAAAAATGTGTCGTTAAAAGTATTAAGTCGTTGATTCTTCTTTTTCCAGATGGTTGAAGCTGATGCTGTGGCTTCAGGCATCAATTTTCTTCCTCTTTTTTTTTTGTCCTCAAAGACATAGATGCCACTGACGTGCATGACAACGAGAAAGAATCGGTGAGATTTGAAGTTTGTTAATCCATTTGGTTTGTTAATCAGACCATTGCTCATCTGGACTTAAATTAAGTGATGGAAAGATGGAAGTTGTCAGTGATTTTATTATGTGGACCCATATTCCACATCCATGGTTGAAGGACAAGAAATCAAAACAATTCATTGGGCAAATATGTTGTCAGAAGTCTATTTAAAGTGTTAAAGAGAAAAAATAAAATGCCAGTTTCAAGACCAAGTGTACCTGATCCACATCATGCTATTTTCCACTGCTTCATATGCATGTGAAAGTTGGAGGAGGCGTATGGAAGACCAACGAAGAACTGATGCCTTAGAAGGGTGGTGTTGGTGAAAAGTACAGTATTGACATACCATGAATTGTCAAAAGAATAAGCATATGTGTCTTGGAGGAAGTGTAAACACAGCGCTCCATAGTAGAGGTGGTAGAAAATTTCAACTTACATCCTTTTGGCCTGTTACCAGGAGAGAAAGGGACAGCACGCTTGGAAAAGTAGAGGTTCAATGAGAGAGGGAAGACCCTCAACAGGATGCATTGACTGTGGCAATAGTGTGGCAACTGTGAGAATGGCACAGAATAGGGTAAAGTCCTGATCCCTATGAGTTCAAGTTGACTCCTTGGTGTCTAACAGCAACAGTAACAACTGTAAGTGAAGGGTCTCTGCTGGTGTAATCCACAGCTAACCCAAGAGTGGTGCATCCACAGAGATGGAAATCCACCACTGACTCCGTGGGAGGAAAGATGGGAAGTCTCCTTCTGTTGGCATTTCCCACCTGGAAAACCAGATGAAAGGTTGCTATGAGTAGGAATTGACTTGCGCATGGTGACTGAGGAAGTGACAGCAATTAAAATTAAAATTGAGGCATTTTTAAATTATTTGCAAATTCACTATAAAGTAATAATATACACCAAATATTTGTTGGTTACTGTGATGAAATAATTTAGAAGTGAACAGTGAAAAATGGTTGCACACTTGAAGAATTTAATCAACATCACTGAATAGTACACATAGAAATTCCTGAAATGTGTTTATCTTTCAAGCTGTCTCCTCCCATTAGGATTAATAGGCTAGGATACCAGACGGAGTATCTCTATGACTTGGAACTAACTACGTGACAGTGAGACTGTGGTGTCTGCTACTGAAAGTATCTAATGAGAGTGACTTATCTTGAGATCTCAAAATAGTAAATACTGCAGCACAAACACATAAACCAGCTTATGAGTTTCATAAAGTTATACACTGTTTCACAGAAGCATATTCCCCTCGTTACAGATACTAGACAATTTCTCATTGTACTCCATCTTCTTTTAGCTTGCTGCAACTTCATCTAGGACTACCATAAATGTTCACAAAGTAAAAGGGCCCAAAGACTTTCGTTTAAGTATTGTCATTTCATAGGCAAGTGCAATGAGATGAATGCTGCAGATCTTTCATTGCTTGCAATTTAAGGTTTTTTTCCCCATGAATACTTGATGTGTTTCCTCAAGGAGCTTCTTCAGTTTAAGAAAAGGACTGCTCATACATTGAAAGTGTTTACATTTTGGAAGTACACAAGAAAAATGTAGGGAATTTAACAATGTTTACAGTGCTTCACGCTGTTAGAGGAAATGAGACCTCATAGAAAGACAAGGGAACAAGAAATGGAAAGTGTGGGGATGTCTTCTAAAGCCTCTTCTAGCAGTTTTGTAAAACTGGCCAACTGCTTTTGTTTCTTAGGAGCTGGTATTTTATTTAAGGAGCTCTAGTGGTACAGTGGTTAAGTACTCAGATACTCGTGGGTAAGACCTGGTGATGCGCTCTGTAAAGATTACAGGTTAGAACACCTGATGGCCCCGTTTTACTGCAGAAAAAAGAAAAAAAGGATTTTGGCAGCCAGTCTGGGGCTATTTCCAGACTGGGAAGATGAGAGGAACAGCTGGATTCTGCAAAGGTTTGTTTTCTGGTTTGGGATTGAGACTAGGGTGCTGCTCTGGCTCACAATAGGGTGTCTGTTGATTGGATTTTGCCTTGTTTTTAAAAAGGCTTCTGGGCCTGAATAAAACAGGCTTGGAAGCAGGAGTGCCGTCCACTTCCAAAAAAAACTTGCCTCTGGAAACTCTGTGTACTTTGAGAAAAGATGAAAGGTTTGTGTACAAGACTTGTTGATAGGGTGTCTATGGGTCATCTATGACTCTATGGTACATAACAACAACAACAACAATCAGTAAAGTTATATTAAAATACAAAAAGTGTTGAGAATAAAATGAAATAGTTTAAAAATTATAAGAAAACAATAAATCACTAGATAAGAAAAAATCTGTCTTCATTCTAGCCTTCAATAAATTTCAAAATAGTTTAATCATTCATAAAGATTGTATGTTTCCATAAAAATTGTTTGCTTGTTAGCTTTCCCCCTCATCTTTTTGATTGGTGTCTAATTAGAAAATTTGACTCCAGCAAGAAAAAGAAATAAACTACTAGACATGCAAGCTGGGTTTAGAAGAGGTCATGGCGCTAGAGACATTGCCAATGTCAAATGGTTCTTGGCAGAAAGCAAAGAGAACCAGAGGAATGTCTATCTGTGTTTCATTGATTATGCAAAGGCATCTCACTGTGTGGATCACAACAAACTGTGACTAACCTTGAGGAGAATGACTCTTAATTGTACTCATGTGAAACCTATTATCAGACCAGAAGGAAGTCCTCAGAACAGAGCAAAGAAACATTGAATGGTTCAAAATCAGGAGAGGAGTGTGTCAGAAATGCATCCAGTCTCCATATATTTTTCAGTCTATATGTAGAGCAGATCATTTGGGAGGAATTGCACTGCCAATGCAAATATACATGGTTTGAATCTACCAACTGCTCCTCTGGGGAAAGACAGGCAACCCCCTTCAGTGTGATTTACTATCTCTGAAAACTTGCTGGAGGCTCAGCTATAAGTCAGTTCCAATTCAGCATTACACAGCAATCACAACATATTCTACAGAGAATGTTAGAGCCATGTAGAGTTCAAGATTCCTGGTTCCTAATGACTTATTCCTGCTGTTTAATATAATACAAATTATCATTGCTGTTGGGTTACAGCCACTTGTTACTAGTTTTTTAACTAAATAGATCTATTTTAATAAGGAATAAGTATAAAGATATGGGGGTGATGGCAAGAGGGCAGGAACGATGAATCATTACTTAGACAGGGGACATGTATTGACCTGGGTGGAGGGAAAAACCACACACAGCAAGAGAGAGGTCAACATCAATCAAGGTAAAAGATGACACTACAGGGATGCAAGAGAAAAGGCAGCAACAGTATATGCTATTGCAAACACAATGTCACAATAACAATAATAGTGGACAACGTAGACACACAGGTGGATATAGAAATAGAATAGATGAAGGATGATGTATGGATGTATACTCAGAATCATACACGGCTTAGCAGAGAACAGTTCTATATATGCATTTGCATGTGCTAAAAATATACCCTGGTATATAATGTGGTCCACAGGGGCTAAAGCTGAGAATCTTCATGGTCATAGCAATACAAACCCCATGAGAGAGTGACTCACTGGGCTGGAAGGAGTAGGACCACAGGGTCAGGTGGCATCTAGGTCAACTGGCATAACCTTCTGAAAAGACAATGTTCCACATTCATTCTGCATAATGCTCTTCCGTCTCTCCCAAGTTATGTAATAGTTTTCAGATTATTGCTCTTGAGTTCTGTGTAGTATTCTATTGTGTGACTGTATCACAATTTCTGAATTCATTCCATTGTGGTTGGACATTTGTGTACAAATCTCCATTTGTGTCTCAGTTCTAATTTCCTTTGGGTATATTCCTAGCAGTGGAATAGCTGGGTCATATGGGATTTCTATGCTCAGTGCTTTTTTTTTTTTGCCTTTTTTTTAGGGGGGAGGGAGAACAATGACTTCATCTTACTTGGATCCCCAACAAATACACTTGGTACCAGTAGCCAGGAGATCAGGAGACCTACTGCACAGGGAGAGTCTTTAGTCATGGACCTCTTCAAATTTTTGAAGAGCAATGATGTCAGTTTGAAGCTTAAAGTGAACTTAATTTAGGGCATGGTCTTTTCAGTCACTTGCTATGCATCCATAGCTGGTCAATGAATAAGGACAACAGAAGAACTGACATCTTTATACTGTGGTGGTGGAGAATGCCGACTATCCCTTGGACTTCCCAAAGAACAAACAACTCTTTTCTCTTTTTATGTTAATTGCCTTAATATATTTCAGGATGAGAATGAAAATTAAAAAGCAATGAGCACAAAAAAAAATAACAAAAAAAATTAAAAAAGCAATGAGCTTTAAGAACTCAGTATCTATTAACGACTGTCGTACCCTGACACACCTAGAATCACTATGGATTGGAATGGACTGAACAGCAAATAACTTGTTAGAAAAAGAAGACCAAGAGTGGGGAAAGACAAGTGGCCACTGCTTAGATACAGATCACAGCGGGTCATCATGTAGTGAGAGAGGGCAGAGCCAGAGGGAAGAATCAGAAGAGAAGACAAGGACGACAGGGCTATGACTCAGAAATTGAGTGCAGTTTTGCTCAGATAGGCAAGAGAGTAATATCCACAAAACGATTAGCAGGGATGTGCTAAAAGAAGCATAATCATCATCATCTTTCCCTGAAGAACAGATTTCAGCAGAAAGTGGGCCTGCGCTAGCAAAGAAAACCCCACGGCAGCCTCTGTTGGGAAGGAAATGAGCACATGAGGGCAGGGACACAGGTTTCTAACTGTGCTGCTCCAAATATCTGGAGCTGAGTCCCGTCAGTCACTGGCTCTGTGGGTATCTATGGCCAAGGCCCAAACCTTTACTGGGCTGTTTTCTCATTTTCTAAGTTGGGATAATAATTTCTCCCTTAGAGTTTTTTTCACTGGTCAACGTCATGTGGAGGACTCCTCAATCTGTCTGGAGCCCAGACAAGTCCCCTTAGTGGTGCTCGAGGGAAGGAGAGGTGATTTATCTGGTTGGTGAGATTAGGAAAGGGTGTGTGGAAGGCTCCTCTTCTGGAGTCAGCTGGCCTGGAGAACTATTCTTTTCAACTACTGCCATCTGAGGAATGCTCTCTCTTAGAAGGACAGACAGAGTTGCCCACTGGCTTATACTGAGTCCTTCCCCCCACCTCCCACTGCCTCAATGGCCAATGGAGAAGCTTGAAATTTAGAAAGCCTTAAAGAAAGGCTGCTCTTAGAGACAAGCTTTCTTTTCCAACTCATTTTCAACACCAATGAAGGGGCATTTTCTCCCCCCACCCCCTTATTTCTTTGTAATTGCAATTATTTTGCAATTGGTTCTGAGTCTAAGCAGACAAAAGAGCACGACTGTGATTCTCAAACAAGTCCTTTAGTGGCAAGTAGTATAAGACATCATCATCTTGTAGGATACAATCTCAATTTAAGCTCAAGGAAAGGTATTATGCAAACTAAAATACCTTTAGCTTGCATACTTCGTCTTGAGTTCTGAATTACATTTCTTTAGTTTTTATATATTACTTATATGAATTAAACATTTTTTTCCAACAATCTTAGAAAAAGTCGATGAAACACAGCAATTTGGCAATGACATACATTTATTTTCATTGGTGTCAAGTTGAAACTGACTCATAGTTGACCTTCCAGTGGGTTCCCAAGGCTGTAAATTGAATGGGAGATTTCCTTTCTTTCTTCTGAAGAACAGTTGGTGGATTTGAACTGGCATAGACAGTCTTTGAGTTAGCAGTACAACTACTAATAGAGGAGGGCATCAGAGCCCCCTGTCTTCATATATGACATTAAGGAGTACTGAGTGATGCCAAGTATTAAGTGGTTGTCTACTAGCAGAAGGTCTGGCACTTCAAACTCACCCAGTCTCACTTATGTACCCTGGAAGTTAGGTCTGGCGATCATCTTCCAAAGGCTTGAAAAACCAATAGAGAGAGCAGTTCTACTCTGAACACACGGATCTGGCATGAGTACTGATTTACTTGGTAGCAACTAAAACAAAACCATTCAAACACTCTTAAAAGCACAAGATTTAATGGTTAGGATTTCTATTTCTACTTGTTTAAGCTAATCAAATTGATATAAACCAGTTCTTGTTGTTGGTACGCACTGTCTGATCAAGTGTGAGTCACAGCAACCCTCTGAACAGCAACTCTGAACCTCAACCTATCCTGTGCCACCCTCACACTTCCTGACGCATTAAGAGCCCACTGAGGCAGTCACCCTATCAATCCACCTCGTCAATGGTCTTCCTTCCCTTCGTCAACCTTCCATCCTTCCCAGCATCATGTCCTTCTCCAAGGAACAGCCCTTCCTGGCAATATGCCCAAAGTATGTGAGGCAAAGCTTCATTATCCTTGTCTCCAAAGAGCACTCCAGTGGTGCAGAAAAACGTCATGATAACTGCTTGGATATAATTAGATAAGCCCTCCAGAAGGAAATGCTTGAAGATGCTCACTGCTACTGAGCCAGTTTCAGCTCACAGAAACTCTCCACTGGGCTTTCGAGTCTGTAAAGTACATGGGAGGAGACTGCCAGTATTTCCTTCTCAGCGCCTCTGGCCGATTCAAAGCACAAAGAAACAAAGCCTTTAAGTCAAAAGCACAGCCCAATAAAGACCACACCAGGACAGCTTCCTTTAAGAAGACAAACCACATGTGGTTTTTGCTTTGTTGTTTTTATTTTACTTTGTTATATTTTTATTTTAAAGATTACTGGTGCTTTTTCCATGAGTCACCAAAACCAAAAAAACAAAACTCCCACAAAAACATTTCAAGTCTTTAAAATGCAATTTGCACATATGAATGTCAGTGCTATGACTGAAAATGTTGATCTTGAAATTGCACTTTTCTTGAAAACATGTTGCTACTCTGCTGATTCAGACCATGTTCTTTTCAAGCACTTGTTATACTGGGACTGTGAATAAGTGAGACTGAAGAAGAATTCATGCATTTGAACTGTGGTGTTGGATAAGAGTGCCGAATATCCCATAGGATGCAAAACGAATAAACAGACAGATCCTAGAGAAGGTGCAGCCAGGAGGCTTCTTGGTGGTAAAGATGATAAAGCTTCTTCTCACACACTTTAGACACATTCCTAGGAGAGGCTATTCTTTGTAGAAGAACATCATGCTTGGAAAGGTGAAGGGATGGCCTAAGAGAGGAAGACCTTCAATCAGGTGGATTGACATAGTCACTGCAGCAATGGACTCAAGTGCGACAGAGTTCTGAACTGTTGTTTGTAGGGTCACTACTTGACTCAAAGACAACTGAAAACAACAACTTTGCTAGTTTAGGTGACTAAAATCACAAATAAGGATGTCCATAAAGCTTTCTTTCCTAAGAAAATGAAACACTAGAAAATATTGCCTACTTGATTATAATAGGTCATTGTTGATAAAAAAATAAGCCCAATTAAGCTCACAACATAATTTCCTGTGAATGTTTACAAGTGCATTTTTGGAATACAAAATAAATGTAAAGTAAAAAAAGCAGTTCTACAAACAGAAAACACAACCTCTTTGTATCATATAATTACTTACTTCTTTTTTGGTGTAAATGTACCCATGAATAACACAAACATTTGAAAACTGTGCCATAGCAATAGAGCAGGGACAGTGGCCCAAGGCCAAGAGGTTAGAGAGGAGGCGGGCTTGTGCCAACTCCACAGCAGGGTCTAACGGGGTGTTGGAAACCATGTGGCATCCAAAGCAGAGGTCAGTTGATGGAAAATTTAGAAGAGAAAGTTGGGTTTGGGCCAGCTTAGCAAGTCAATGTCTGTTCACCACTTAATGAGAAAGTCAAATATAAAAACTTTACGAAGCTATGATAAAGACCCAAATGTTTAAGACCCAAAGATAAGTAGATTGAAAGCTATAAACCAGGGCAAGGAGATTCTGATTCAGGGATTGAGAGAAAAGCAGTCAGAAATAGGTTTAACATGGCAAAATGGATTACTTAGAAGTTCTTGGTGATTTTTACTGTTTGATAAGATCACAATATTTAGGGTAGATATTGGCTACCTAAGAACTTAAGAGCATAATAATAATGAAAATTTAAAATACAGATAGACCGTATCTGCTGAATTTTAAGATTTTTGTTTCATTTTGTAATCCAGTCCTCTTCACTAGGAGTTCATAAAATACAAAGAGCATATGTAAATAAAAAAGCACAACCGTCAGTTAAATCGTTAGACTGATGTGTAAAGACCAGGGGAGCCCATTAACGTTGGTGACAAATATTCTGTTAAGGAATATCAGTAAAAGTTTCTGCTTCTTACTCTCAGATTGAAACACACTAGATGAATACTGTTGTTAGGTGCTGTAGAGTCCAGAGTGACTTAACATTGATCCTACAAACAAGTCTGAACCCTGTCCTATCCTGCACCAGCCTTATCATCCTGACACACTTGAGCCGACTGCCACAGTCACTATGTTAATCTCTCTCACGGCATGTGTGTCAGCAAATGTTGTCGATGAGATGCATAGTGATTAAAGTACATTATCTCGAGCCAGATATGTTTCCATACTAAAAGAAAAAAAAAACCCACTATTTGCACAATAGAGTGTGTGAGTGTGTGTTTGTGTGTGTGTGTGTGTGTGTGTGTGTGTGTGTGTGTGTGTGTGTGTACACCATCAAAATGGATCAGATTTGGTACAGAAGGAGATTGTCCCTCCTTCTCCGGCAGAGCATCTGGTGGATTCAAGCCGTGCACCTCCAGGATTACAGTGCAGCTTCTTGCCAGTAGGCCACCAGGGCTCCCCTATTTACACAATAAATTTTTGGCCAATTCTATCACTCATTTGGAGTAGAAGTCCAAAGACAAACATTTTAGGGATAAAAGGCATAAAATTTATGGTATCCTGACTTTCAAGGGCAAGAGATCTTAGTTCCATAATGATTCCTGGGATAAGAGAAGAAATGGGACTCTGACTCTTTGCTTCTCCAACTTTATCCTTAGAGTGTTACAGAATCTTAATTTGTACACAGAAGTGAACTAAAAGGAAGGAAGGCAAGAAAGAGAGAAAGAAGGAATAGCAACAAATTTTGTAGATAAGACAAAAGCCTTCCAATGAGGTTAAATGCCATCTCACACATTCCTGGTAGAACTGAGTCTCAGATTTCATGTGTCTTCCATGACAAAAGTGGTTCCATTTGTATTTTATAAGAAGAGTTTCTGGGAGAGACCCAAGATGGCAGCAGAGGCAGAGACAGCATGGTGAGCTGCGGGAGCAG
>NW_006399931.1:3307402-3311444 GCF_000299155.1 Elephantulus edwardii | reverse complement strand
CAGATTGTGAGGTAAATATATGACCTGGCAGAGTTTCATTCTGATGTCCACTGACTCATTATAAACCAGTTAATCAATACTTACCAATAAATAATATAAATTAAAAAAAAGTTTCTGAAAGCTTCTTGAATTGGGTGATATCTTTGGATATGAAAGCATATTTTAAATAATTTTTCTATTGTTAAGAATTTAGCCAGAATTTTCTCCTACAGATAAAAACTAGAATGCATTCACTTGACTACTTACATATGCTATAGTGCATTGAACCAGCTGGTATTTAAGGCCAAAGTGGAGCTGGGATCTTCTGACCAAGAACATGAAAATACTCTATTAGCTCCTTTGACCCTTGTACTTTGGTAGTGTAGGTTCCGTTTTCAGCATGACTGCCTGGTTTTCAGGGCTCCATTTTATTAGACATTGAAGAAAAGAAATTGATAAATAATAAAATTATCATGATAAATTGAGAAAAATGTTTACAGTGTTAGTGATATACTTTAACTTAGATACACAATCAACACCCATGGAAGTAGTAATAAAAAAATATCTTGCCCTGGGCAAAACTACTGTCAGAGACCTGCTTAAAGTTCTAAAGAATAGGATGTAACTTTGAAGACTGTGGTGCTATCCCATAGTTGTTTGGATTTGCATCTCTCTGCTAGTTAGAAATTTTGAAGATTTCTTTTTTAAAATTTTTTATTATTTTATTTTATTCATTTTTGCTTTTGCTTTTTAATTTTATTTATTGTGAAAAATCTGTATGAGGATACAAGGGGGTGAGGATTGGGAGCAGAAGGGTGAGGATGGGCTGGGATGAAATCACAGGGGTTCACAATTTGGGGGGTGGGAAAAGTAGGTGAAAGAAATGAAAAAGATCCAGTGGGGACCAGAAGAGACAGGGTAATGGTAAGCATAGTCTAATAGTGATTAATTTTATTTTTTTTTAAACAGAGGAATTGTCTTATTCGCTTGTGGGTTTCTCATTTGGGAATGGAGCACAGACTCTCTGGCTTCTTCATGCTAAACAGGGGCATTGATGAAGATTTCTTCATGGCTTGCTTGCCATCGGAACTTCGTTGGTGAGGTGTCTAGTCATATCTTGTGCCCTTTTTTGCAACTGAGTTGTTTACTTTTTTCTTGTTAAATTGCTGGGATATTCTATTAAATTTAAACATGAGTTCCTTACCAGATATGTCATTGCCAAATACTTTTTCCCAGTCTGTGAGTTTCCTTTGTACCCTGTTGGAGAAGTTTTTTTGATGTGCATAGGAATTTGATTCTTAGAAGGTCTCATTCATCTATTTTACACTTTTCTGGTTTTAGATCCATCTCATGCCAGCAAGAATGGCAAAGTTCATCAGTGCAACAAACAACAGATGCTGGTGAAATTGTAGAGAGATTGGAATACTTATTTACTGCTGGTAGGAATGTAAAATGGTACAACCACTATGAAAGGTGGTCTGGCACTTTCATAAAAAGTTAGAAATACCATTTGACCTAGCAATTCCACCACTGGGAATATGCCCTAAAGAAACCAGAGCTGTGGCTCAAAAGGGATGATTGTACATCCATGTTTATTGCTGTGTTATTCACAAAAGTAAAGAGATGGAAGCAGCCCAAGTGCCCCTCAACAAATGAATGGATAGAAAATCTGGTACATTCACAATGGAATAACATTCAGCATGGAAAAACAACAAATTCACAAAACAATAAATAACATGGGTGAGCCTAAAAGACATTATCCTGAGTGAAATATCTCAGTCACAAAAGGACAAATATTGCATAACACCATTATTAAATAGGATTGACACGGAGGTTGAGGGAAGATTAGGAAAAGAGTAGGTAGATAGTGAGCACTGCATTGGAACAGATGAGGGAAAGAGCTGTTTAAAAAGAATTTATGAAGAAGCATTATATATTTGACAACAATCTGGATCAAGAGGTGCATTGTAAAGTAGACTGGGGGAAGGAAAAGAAAGGTAGAGGGATGAAAATGTGCAGCAATAAATGAATGAAATCCAATCCTTCTGTAAATCTTCATTAAAATCACAATTTTAAAAACCAAATTTTAAATTTTTAAAAAAAAAAGAAGACAGAGGTACATCTGACCCTTGGTATTTTCAATTGCGTCATAAGAATGTGGCATTTGAACAATGACTAAGAAAGACCAAAGAAGAATTTATAGCTTTGGGTCATACTACTGTCACAGAAGATTGACTATACCATGAATAATCACAGAACAAGCTTATCTGCATTGGAAGAAATGTAGTTGGAGTGCTGTTTCTTAAGTGAGAATGTTCTGACTTTGTCTCTAACATTTCGGGCATGTGTTCTGATGGGCCAGTTTTTGGAAAAAATCATCATCTTAGAAAAAGTCGAGGGTCATGAAAGGAGAGGAATATCCTCAGTGAGACTGACTACAGGAGCTGCAATAATAATCACAGCAGAGACTGAACATGATGCAGGACCAGGTAGGGCTTCTTCCTACTGAAAACAGGGCCACTGTGAATTAAACCTGATGGGATACCACCGAACAACATATTTTAGACCTCTTCATGAAGACCTCTTTCTCGTTCTCTCCCCCCCACCCCGTGTGTGTGTGTGTGTTTGGAAGGTCTTTGTTTAGAGGTTACTTTTTCATTGATCTACAGAAATAGACATGGAGCTATGGGCTGGAACATATATAATACACACACATATACACACACACACACATGTGTGTGTGTGTATAATTTTTTTTTCCTAACACTGTAACAGAGAGTAACTGCGAGTTCCTCTATAGAAAACAGTCAAGGGAGATACTGTGTCTCTAGAAAAGTGGGAGGAAATAGCTGTGGGTCTCTCCTGCAGCCAGTGTTAATGAGAGACAGGCACAACAAGGAAGGAAGATGGGCTTACTTGGTGCCTTCAGGTCCTCTGTCTTAGCAACTATCGAGCCTGTGTTACGCACCAGTACTGGAAATCATGTTGAGCCCCTCTCTGTGTGTCAATACCCCCAACTAAGGCCCCATCTGGCTGCTCTGCCCTGGGCCTCAGCTGGGCTCTGAAAAGGCTGTCCTGTGCCAAGATATTTGTATGCTGAGTTGTTCTCGTTTACGAAATAGTTTGTAGCATAGTTTATTCTTTCACTTTTTCCATCTTAATTCTTTCTTTTTCTATAGTAATGTATTCAGTTCCACTTTAGCATTACCTATAAGACACAATCTCTAATGAACATAATGTAACTGCAATGTCAAATTAGGCCATTTATTACCTGAAATTTTATTATGGGTCATAAATTATGTATTTATCTTGCATTAACTGATGAAAGCAACTTGTTAATTAGAAGAAATCAAAGTCATTGACCTATAGTGAATCTCTTCTATGTTTACTGTTAGCATAAAAGAGAACATTATGTCTTGAATATGAATGCAAATTTACATCACTTCTCTCTCTCTCTCTATCTCTATATAAATCTCCTAGGAACCCACATATAGCTCTCTCAAATTCCAGTCTTTTGCTCCTTCCATCACTTCTAGCGTTGTTGTTGTTGTTGATTGCTGTTGAGTGGAGCAGGCCTCATAATAACCTTATGAACAAAAGACTTCTAGCACAGCCTCATGTTTTCTCTGAAAAGAATCAGCAGTGTTGGGCACGTATGTCTTCAGAGAGGATGTTCGAGATCCAGAGACAGATATAGAGAGCTCTGTGTCCAGAAGAACCATTGTCAAGCTAGAAACAAACTATAATCAGCTTGGGTAGCAAGAAGTTTCCAACTTTAACAAGACCTCTCTTCTGATCTTGAACTACCACCCTTCGATCCCTGAACTCCAAAATTTGATCCCCAAAATCCACAAGATCTTTTTCTCCAGCTTCTATAGTTAGATATCGGCAATATGTTCACTGTTTCTCCAGTCTTAAGATGTAGTATCTGCATTCTCTCCATCTTTCTATTAATCCATTACATTTTAAAGAGTTGTCCTGTTTTATTTTCATATAATCATTCATACACATTTTGCTTTATAATATTAATTACAATTATTCACTGCTGTTCTACAATCAACAC
>NW_006399931.1:3305545-3307267 GCF_000299155.1 Elephantulus edwardii | reverse complement strand
CAGTCTCCTCCTGTACCAGTCAGATCCAATTTGATGGTACATGCACAAGAAAATAATAAAATAATTTTTTTTAAAAAAAGATTAATTAGGAAAATCTGCTGTCAGGGACCTCTCTAGAGAGTGCTAAAGAGCAACAATGTCAATCTGGAGATTAAGGTGTATCTAATACAGGCCATGGTCTTTGTAATTTCTTGCTATGCATCAGAGAGCTGGGCAATGAATAAGGATGACAGAAGAAAAAGAAATGACTTTTAGTTGTGGTGCTAGAGAAGTGTATTGAACATACCACGGACTGCCAAGAGAATAAACAGGTCAGTCCTGAAGAGGGTGAAACCAAGTTACACCTTGGAGGCACAGATTTTGAAGCTTCATCTCACATACTTTGGGCATGTTACCAGGAGGGACCAATCCTTGGAGAATGAGATCATGCCTGGAAGGGTGGAAAGAAAGCACAGGAAAGGAAGGCCTGGGATGACATGAATGATACAATGACTGGGGTAATGTGGGTACATGTGTCAGAGAAAATGAGATTTGCTCAGGATAAGATAGTTTCATAGCTATGGTTCATATGGTTGATATGAGTCAAGCAACTTGACAGCACATAACAACAGCAACATTTTTTTTTCTTTTTTAAAATGATCTTTAAGGAAACATTTTTTTTTAAAGTATAGTCTTTCAATGATATTTCCCCCCATTCCTTCATTGTTGCATATTTTCCTCCCTCCCCACCTCTCCCCAAGTTTATTTTTCTCTTTGAAAAGAAAAAAAAATCTTTCATTGTGATACAATCCCCTCCCAAATCCATAATCCTCTATACTGTGCATTTCTTTTTCTGTAATCTTGTCATGAAAATAATACATAATCCTATATTCCTTTTAAACAGTTCCCTCGCTCCTCCATTTCAATGCAGTATACATTATTTATCCCCTCCTTTCTTAGGATCCCAACCCTGATATCAGACTCACTTTACAACAGTGGCACTACGCAGTATTTGTCCTTTCACAACATTTTTCACAATATCTCATCAAATCCTCACTGTACTCTCCCGATAATGTCACCCAATTACTCATCCTCTAATCTCTGTTTTGCTCTTTCCATCCACGTCAGCCATCTACAATAATTTGTCTGTAGTAAACATTTATTTCATATTTTTAATCAGTCATGCATATCTTGCTTCATATTGTTAATTACAATATACAAAAATTCTGATCATCCATTCACTGCACATTGTTCTTCCCTCAGTTTCTCTGCTCAATGTCTAATGATATTTTCCTGTGTGCATATAGTCCGATGACAAAGAAGTAAAAAGAAACTTTTTAAAAAACATAATAAAAAACCCAACCAAATAAAACCAATAAAGAAAAACCAAAGACTTTTGGTAAGATAATTTGTTAATCAATGTTCAGAGTTAAGAACTTAAATCTACGTAATCTTTAACAGTTTTATTATTGTTCCTATTACTATTTTAAATGGAATATAATGCAAGATTAAAGATAATTAGTTTCTTTGTATTTGTGGAGCTAATTTGTTTTTCAGTTTGTTTTGTTGTTGTTGTTGTTATGTGCTGACGAGTCACCTGCGACTCATAGCGACCCTATGTACAACAGCCCTAAACCCAGCTCTATCCTGTGCCAATCGCACTGTCTCTGACACTCCCATCCCGATTACCCCAGTCACTGAATCAATCCACCTCATAGAGGGTCTTCCCCTCTTGCGTCATCC
>NW_006399931.1:3283845-3304320 GCF_000299155.1 Elephantulus edwardii | reverse complement strand
CAAGTGGTTGTGGTTGTTCTCCAGATTTCTTGGCACAACTTGGTGAGCACATCCAGGGCAGCATCTGTTAGCTGAAATATGTCAATTGGTATACCATATATTCCTGGGCTTTATTTTTTGCTATTTCCTTCAAAACATCTTGAACTTCTTCCTTCATCACCATAGGATCTTGCTCATATATTATTTCATTAAATTCTTCTGTGTCTGCCAGTTCCTTTTGATACAGTGACTCAGTATATTCTTTCCATCTTCTCTTTACTGTTTTAAAAACCTTTTTAGATTGAAGTGTAAGTTACATATATCCATACTTAGCTAACAATCCTCTTTGGTCTAATATTATTTTCAGGTGTATATCCATATAGATAACGTTAAGGATCAGAGCATTCATGTTTAAGAACTCAAAAGAGGGTACTTCTTTTCAAAGAAATAATACATATTTGTGTCTTATTATCCAAATTAAAAGTTTTATCATTTGGTAATAGTAATATAAGACTAATAGTCTGAATATTTAACACAAAAAAAATAAAATATAGAATATGTGCTATTGAGGGAAATAATGAAATAAATCATTGTTGTATTTAGGAAACACATTAAAAATTCTTCTCTTGAAACAAATATTCTGTAAACTTTTGTTACAAGACCCTTGTCTGAGATGGTATTGCCAAATGTTTGTTCCTAGTCAGTAGGTTTTCTTTTCATCCTGTTGGAAAAATGATTTTATTTAATCTTTAGACGGTCCCAATTGAATCGAAAATCTCTGTAAATGTTCATTAAAATTAATAAATTTTTGTAAAAAAAAAAGAAAGTCCCAATTAATCTTGAGGGTCTTTTTTTTCCACTGATGCTGAACCTTTCCTAGCATGATGTCCTTTTCCAAGGACTTGCTCCTTCCGACAACATTCCCAAAGTAGGTGAAGTGAAGTTTCACCAACCTGGCCTTTATGGAAGACACTGGTTACACTTCCTCCAAGACAGACTCATGTATTCTTTTGGTAGTCCATGGGAATTCCATTGTTTTCTCTAACACCACAATTCTAAGGCACTGATTCATCTTCTGTCATCCATATTCATTATCCAACTTTCAAATGAATGGGAAGCAATTAAACATATACCATGACTTGGATAAGATGCACTTCAGTATTAAAACTGATCCTTTCCTTTTTAAAGAATTCAATGTTGCTATTGTTAAGTACCACTGAGTCTCTTACAACTTATAATGACCCTACACACAACAGATCTGAACCTTGTCCTATCCGTTGTCATCTTTGCGATCTCTGATTGTTACACTCACTGTGTAAATTCATCTTGTTGGGGCTCTTTGTCCCTTTCTCTGACCCTCCATCATGTCCTTTTCTCAAAGTTGGACACTAATAGTATCCCGTAGATGGAAACTAATAAAAAAGAGTGAAAATGTGGAACAGAATATAAAATTCTTTGGGAAATCAGACTACTGGATCCATTGAGACTGGGGGAATTCTCAATTGTTTGTCCTAAAATCATCTTTGAAACTCAACCCTCAAACTGAATCTATCTCATGAAGCCATCTATAAAGAAAATAGTAGTTTAGTTCCATTAATAAAGAATTACAGTTTTGAAATGTTTGTTATTTTAAATAATTATATATAATTAAACTAATATCAGTAATTCTACAATATAGATGAGAATTTTCAGGAGCATTAAGAATAAAATTCAACAGCAGTGACATAGTATGAGTAGATACAGAATGGAGACAAAATATACAGTATATACTCAATGGCATTCATATATCCTTGTAGAAACTATTGTAGTAGTTGTGTAAGGACAGAGTAAAGAGGTTTCTGGAAAATGGACTGAGACACTTCGCTGGAAGATTTCATGTGAAGGATGAGAAGTCATCAATATCATTGAACGGCCACAATCAGAGATGGGAAACTGGAGAAAATGCAATGATTTTTACTTTTGTTGTTTGGCTCTTGGGTTTTTGTTTTGTTTTGTTTTTTAAATCTCCGACATATTACTTGACCATGTAGGTCCAGGAGAGGTCAGAGATCCAAATGAAATATTTGAAAAATCAAAGTATGTATTAGGGGATAAAAGAGTATTTACAAAGAATGTTGAGTTAAAAAAGTAGCAACAGCAAGAGAGCTGTGAGTAGTCCATAATTTAATATAGTAAAAGTATGTAGACAAATTGTTGGCATAACACAGTAAGTGTGAGAAAGTAATAGTAATTTTTATATAGAAGACCTCAGTTTATGTTGTTGTTAGTTGCCTTCGAGCTGAGCATGATTCACAGCGACCCTATGAACAAAAGGCCTGAAGCCCCTCTATACTATCGACATTTAAGCATACCACAGAGATAATGTAAGCTTGGTCCCAGACCATCACAATATAGCAATTACCGAAATAAAGTGGTGGTTGTGTTGTTGTTAAGTGCCATCGAGTCGCAGGCGACTCATAGCGACCCTATGAAGGAGAGTCCTCGAGAGTCCTCGATGCTTTCATCCTCTCTCCAGGTTCATAGGGTTTCCGGAGGCAAGCTATTATGGAATTGGATGCCACTGCTCCTTCTAAGAAATAAAGTGAGTCATATAATTTTGTTTGTTTGTTTCTCATTCTTTCTCATTGACATTGAGTTGGAACCATAGAGCTTATCCTCTAGTGGGTTTTCCGAGTCTCTAACTCATATAGGAGGAGATTTCCTATCTTTCTCCTATAGACCAATCGGTGGCTTTGATCCACAGGTCTTTGGGATGGCAATGCTGTTCCAAATGCATTAAGCCTGGTGCATATAAAAGTTGTGCTTTCATTATACTGTAATCTGTAAGTGTTTAAAAGAAGTATGGGAAATTTTGAAATATTATTATTATTCCCAAAATGTAATCGAGAGAAAAAATGTGAATACATCCTATTGAAAGATGTGCCAACACACTTGCTTCGTGAAAGGTTGCCACAGGCATTCAATCTGCAGGGGGAAAAATTGTTAGAGTTAAGTTTTTATCTATGTACTTTATATACCTCCGGTCTAGCCACCATCTTTAGTCTTTGTTCGTGTTTTCCTAGACCACCTCAGGAACAAAGAAGTGACTCTAACCCCTCCTGTATGAACCCTACTCCAATCATAGTTTGCCAAATATCCGCTCCCTTGTAACGAGCCCGCTCATTTTAAAAACAGCCACTTGCTCTGTGTTGGGTCATCTTCCCCCACAAGTTCCCCAATCCCCTTATATCTCCCAGCCCCTTCCAGCACCAAAAACCGTGGCCACAAGGAGCTCGGGCTCCTCCCCACTTGCCCTGTGCCAGAGTGCGTTGGAGAGTCCCTGCTCAAGCTTGTAATAAAATCCCTCATGTTTTTGCACCAGATTAGGCTCCCCGGTGGTCTTTGGGGGACTCGCGATTGTGTCACACCAAAATCAATAAAGTGAACTGTAATAAATGACATATGCCTATATAGCTTTAATGAATTATAATCAAAATTATGAAGCCTTTTATTACCTCAAAGGGATTAAACTTCATTTTAATTGTATCATATCAAACTACCACTATAGAAATATTTGCTTAATTTGTAGACTATAAGTTATCTTTTATCTGTTCACCTTTCCCTTAATTTTTGTTTATTAAGCTGTAATACTTTTTCTGATCTTTAAAATATTCCACTTAATTTTAGCACTTCATTTTGTCCTTATAATTTTATTCTGAATGCTTTCTATTATGTTTACATCTAACTGGTAATAATACACTTATTTGAATAAAGTACTACTTTGTACTCAGGTAAAATCTTTTATAAGTAGATCTACCACAGTTCTACATAAATTATTTCTTTTTGACTACAGCATAGAGAGACAAGTAAATACTAGTATTTCCATTTTAAGTAAAAATTAAAATAATGCCAAGCTAGAAGATGGCTTGTAAAAATTTGTAAAATGAAATGTATGGTTTCACTATGAAGATGCATTGAAACACTTCTATCTGCAAATGAACCTTTCTGAGTGATCATATTTCCATCATATGTTACAATAACACCCATAGGATCACAGCAGAAAAGGGAGATCTCCAAAATAGCCCTTGAAGTGCTTAAATCAGTTAAGCAAGGGGAGAATGGCAACCAATGAGGGATAGAGGAAAAGCCAACGGAGGGAAAGGGTGATCTGACAGGTTAGCAGCAGAGACACAGAGGATATTTATTAGAAGCAACAGGGACTAAAGGACAGATTAAATAATAGCAAGCACTTGTCATCCCAGGGCTTGGATGATTCTAGAGCAGGTCACATCAGGTTGGACAAACTCATCTAAAGATGTGACAGATTCATCAGGCGATCAAATGTCAAGCCCAAAGGGGTTGCAGACAGGTTGGCAGTTGGTGTCAGAGGATATGGCAATCAATGATGACTGCGGCGGAAGGACAATGTCAACGCTGTCCTGGAGGAGCCAATAGAAGTGGACCGAGCTCTATGCTTAGTCTACACTGTAATAGATCAAAATAGACTGTCAAGTCAATATTCCTTAAGTGTTATTCTTATTAAATATTTTGAGGCTTATTATGTGTCTGGCATCACATTACTAGTTTTTGTTGAGTCAATAGATTTGTGGCAAATCTCAAGTGTACTAGAAAAGAACTATGCTCTACAGGGTTCTCAATGGCTCATTTTTTGGAAGTATCTATCCAGACTCTTCTTCTGACATACCATTGGGCAGGTATTTTGGTTGTTGTTGTTGTTGTTGTTATGTGCCGTCGAGTCGTTTGCGACTCATAGCGACCCTATATACAACAGCCCTAAACCCTGCTCTATCCTGTGCCAATCGCATTGCCTCTGACACACCCATTCCGATTAGCCCAGTCACTGAATCAATCAACCTCATAGAGGGTCTTCCCCTCCTGCGCTGTCCCTCTACTCTACCCAGCATGATGTCCCTCTCCAAAGACCTGTCTCTCTTTGCAACATGTCCAAAGTATGCCAGACGAAGCCTCAGAATCTTTGCCTCCAAGGAGTAGCCTGGTTTAACCCTCTCCAGGTATTTTGGTTAGCATCTTATTTAACAGACCAAAAAAATTGCTGGTGACTGAATATATATCTTATAGTGGATAATTCAGGGTTCTTCTTAATGGTGCAGCACTCTTCTGTCAGTGTGCTGTACTGAGGTAGCCTGAGGTTTCTCTGATGCTGAACCTTGTGCCTTTGGGATGTCAAATATCATGACAGTTACTCATGGTGGTCAGTGTTTGGTGGAGCTCCCAGTTTAAGACAAGTTTGGAAGCAGGAGTGGCATCCACTTCCTAAACAACATGCCTCTGGGATCTCTATGAACTTTGATAAATGTCCATGGTTACATAAAGGCTTCAGGCCTTTTGTTCACATTGGATCACTATGAATCATGCATGACTTGAAGGCAACAAGAACAACATGGCACAAGTGTGCCAGAGATGGAAAGGCTGGCTCAGAACTTTTCCTCACTGAATAGCATTTTCTCTGTGCATTGTGTGCCTTATGATACATGTATGTGTGTGTATGTGTGTGTGTATTTATGTTTATATTTATATTTACCCCAGAGATTTATTAATGATTTTGTCATTCATAGATGTTTTAATTTTGCATGTTTCAATACAAGTTTAAAAGATACCATATATCTCATCAATCAGTTTACCAATAACTTTTCAATTATTCCATTAAAAACATACATATATGCTATGAAAAGAAATGCTACATCAGATACTTCATGACATCAACAGATATTCCCTGACTTCATTTGCTGTAATAAAATATTTATCAGAATTTACACAGGAAATGTTTGTTCTTTTATGCTGATGTTTAAAAAAAATATGGTGGGGGAGGGGGAGAAGCTATTTGCCTTCTAATTCCTAAAGAACTAAATTTATGTTGCAAATCACAGTTCCAAATATCAAATTAATAAGTTACCAAGTAATAACAGGTATGCATTCCAAATTACAGAGGGTTTCACATCAAGGAATAATGAAGGTCTTCCAGTGAGAGCTGGCATCATTTTTCAGTTTCAGTTTTTCAAAGTGGAATAACGAACAGAAGAAGAAAGCCTTGTCATCAATTAGACTATAGATTGATGCACACAAGCAAAACTTTCCCAGGGCTGAAATTCACTTGTTATGTAAGGAGATTTACAGACATATAAAAATTACTAAATTTTGCTCCCTTTTACCTTAATTTTCTCTAGCATCTCAATTGTGTAAGCTCCCTAATGAATCTAACTACTAATTAGCACAAATACTGAGCAGAATAGCCCTTCATTTCACTCTTCAGTGTCCTCTTGAGTAGATAATTCAGCCCATCCACTCCCGGAGAGCTGATCCTTAGTCATGGTGACCCACGGGACAAAGGGGAATTTCCAACAGGTTTCCAAGTTGTAAATCTTTATGGAAGCAGATTATATCACTTTTCTCCCAATCAGAATCTGGTAGGCTTGAACTTCTGATCTTTCGGTTAGCAACCTTACACATAGCCCTACCAGCATACATTTCTTATGTAAATAACCAGATTGCAGATATTTGCATGGAATTTCTTATAAAAAGTATTGTTTAGTAGAAATTTCACAACTACATAATCTGGGTTTATATAAAGAAAGTGAGTACAGACCAGTGGTAGTTTAGGATCAATCACCTCACACTTTTTTAACAAGATCTCAGAATTCACCCAGTGCCACTGAGTTGATTTTGTCACATGGTGAACCTTCACTGGGTTTCTGAGGTTGCAGATCTTAATGGGAGGAGACTTTTCCAAGGGTCTTTTTGGTTAACTCTGGGCAATACCACTTGTCTTCTTAACCTGAAGGGACTGCTCTGCTTCATAGAGTTTTGCCCTGCACACACCACTGAAAGAACGGAAAAGGCAAACCAGGGAAAAGTAAACAAAGCTTTAGCCCCACAGTCTGCATCTTTTGTGTTCCTTACCTTCCTTCTCAACTCTCATTGTATTTAAATCCCTGTAGAACTCCTACCTTGGCCATGTTGATTTCAGACCTATTGTCTCCTCTGAATGAAGTCTTCTACAAAAGGATATTTCTTTCCCACCAAGGCCATTCCATCTCTAAAAATCTTCCAGTACTGAGCCTTCTTCTTTCTCTCCAACTTTAAATTCTAGCTATAAGTATTATCAATTACCCTTCATTAATGAGTTTTTTTAGTAATGAAGGGTAATTATCAATGCATTTTGATTGAATGTTTGATAAATTTCACACTGCAGAAATTGGTAAAAGTTTTCAATTTCTTCATTTTTGGTATTTGTGTGTAAATCTGAATACCATCAATTAGTTTCCTTGTAAGTTTATGACTATTATCCTGTTACTGACAGCACTGGACTTAAGGATAGACCTTGAAATGTTGTCTTTATGATGAGCATGATGTCATTCCTCTTCAATTTGTCATTGTTGGGATAATACAACAGATGATTTTCTTATTCAACATGGTCACTACTAAAACCATCTTAGCACAAATGCCTGCCATAGTGGTAAGAGGCTTCACTGCAATCCCAAAGGCACAGGGTTCGAATACACCAATGATCCATGGGAGAAGAATGGGCAATCTCTTCCTGTGCAATTTACTATCTCTGAAACCTGCTGGATGGTCAACAACAACAACAAGCACTAATTCCCAGGATATCTATCCTTATGTGTTCTATTAATTTTTAAAGAATTTCAGTTTTTCTATTGCTTATAACTAGCAAAACCATAAAAAATTTTTACCATAAATACATTAAGGCTCTTTGACGTTATAGTAAGTGACACATTAAGCACTACTAACCAAAAGGTCAGTTGCTAGAATTCACTAGATTCTCCATGGCGGGAAGGTGAGAAGTCTCCTCCAGTAAGATTTATAGCCTCAGAAATGAATAAAGGGCTACGAGGAGTTCCTTTCCCTGTCATCAATTTTAGTTTGCTATTATTATAACTATCAATTTTACTGAATTACAATATTAATTGAGTGATTTCTCTGTATTTCCAAAGTTCAAACAGTGGGAATTCAATAATGCTTTATTTTTTTAATAAAATTTTTTATTTTATACTAGTTTATTTACAAAGCTTGTATACATTGTTTTTCACACCAGATTATTTCCAATTTCCTTTACTCACCACTCCCTCCACCCATCAAATTGCATGACTTTATGCTTGATTTTTTAAATTTTAGTTTTTCTTAGATTCCTAGAATCTCCTTTATTGTAAAATCTTAATTATTTATATTTGTTCTCCACTGTTGATGGCAATCAGATCAACCCCTCCAGGACTACTCTGCTTGCCTTTAAACTCCTCCATCTTGTTCTGTTATTCTATTTTCCCCCAAAGTTAAAACTCATTCTCATGCTTCCATGATTTTAGTTTGTTCAACAAGACTATGTCTATCAATTAAAATACCTCCTCTAGGATCTGAGTTTTCCCACTATTTTTTGCTACTCACCACTCTGAAATCTCCTAAGAAATCTTAGTGATGCAATGATTAAGAATTTGGCTCCTAACTGTAAGGGTAACAGTTCAGAAACATTCAGTGGCTCCATGGGAGAAAGGAGTGATGATTTGCCCTCATAATGACTGTTGTTCTTAGTTGGCATTGATTTGACTACAACTAATAGCAAAACAATGAACAACAGATCTGAAACTTTATCCTGAATCAACCTTACAATCTCTGATATGTCCTAACTCATTTTTACAGTCACTGTCAATTCGTGTTTTTTAACGTATCCCTTTTTTTCTCTGAGTCTCCACCCTTCCCAGCATGATGGGAACTTCCAAGAACAGTTCATCTGACAATATGCTCAAAGTATGTGAGACAAAGTTTTACCACTCTTGTCTCTGAGGAGAAGGGATCACTGGTGGCCTAGTGGTAAGAAGCTGCACTGCAATTAAGTGTTCTGGGATTCCCATTCTTTTCAGTTACCCACATTTGTTTGGATACACACAGTTAAATGCATGTGCATAGTCAATGAGACACAGACAGACATTCCTACTGTATTCTCGGCTTTCAGCTTTGAGCCATCTAACACTGGCTATAATATCTCTAGTGCCACAGCTTCTTCTAAACCCAGCCTGCACAAAGAATTCCTACTCATCGGAAATGTTTGCTTGCTTCAGAAGATCAAAGAACACAGCCGTCAGTATGGATTGCATCTCAGCATCAAGGAAACAAATATTCTCACCACTGGACCTATAAGCTACATCATGATAGAGAAAATATTAAAATGGTCAACTACTTCATAAAGGGGAACTGTCCCCATCAATAATGTCCATATCATCACATGCATAGCTATATAGTCAGACACGTCACACTACCACTCCATGTCCCTTAACATTTTTCTAACAATCATTAGGGCTGTTTCAAAATTCTTTGCAAGACTCACAGACTTTACTCACAGTTGTGGGGTTTGTTAGGGGAATAGGTTGGAGAATGAGGAAAACAAAGAATATCTCACAATGTAAATCCAGATTTAGTATAGTTGTCACAAACCAGAATAACAATACAAGACACAATTCTCAGTTAGTGACAATCCAGGTTCAGTGATGCAGCAGAAATACAAGAAATGTTGGCTTCTTCAATCATCTAGCAAACTTTATCTCAAAGCAGTTATAAGTCAGCTTTACTAGGTTTCAGTTCAGCAGCAAAATCTTTAGCTGTGATTATATCTCCACAATTCCTCTAGTTACACCTTTCATCGTCTCTCCAGAGCAGTGCCACAGTCTCCAGCTTCTCTCCACCACAGTTACCAGGATACCTCGGAGTGTAGAAAACTTCCTCTCTTATATTGGTCCCACACCTGTTGATAATTTATAAGACCACGTGCCTGCAATTAAGGTAGGTGGAGAGCCTCTCCTCCAACAGGGGGCTAATATAATGGCTACAAAAGCCAATATTTAGAGTTCTGACACTACAGTAACATATCTAAATTATTAGGATGTAATGATGTTAGTTTTAGTACGGTACATATGATTCAGAGAACATTCAGTCTTTTCAATCACCTGCTATGTTTGCTGAGAGCTGGACAGTGAAGAAGGATGAGAGAAGAATGTACACCTCTATACTATGGTGTTGGAGAAGAGAACTGAGTATACCATGGACTTCCAAATAAAAACAACAGATATATCTTGGGGAAGGTACACCCAGATTGTCCCTTGGAGGCAAAGATGATAAAGTTTGGTCTCATCAACTCTGTGTATGTTGCTAAAAGAGAATATTCATTTGAGAGGGACATCTTGCTTGGGAAAGTGGAGGGATGGCAAATGAGAGGAAGACCTTTGACCAAATGGGTTGACATAAAGACTACAGCAATGGGTTCAAGTGTATCAGAGACTGGGAGGATGGCACAAGCCATGGCAGGGTTCATATTTATTTATCATAGGATCTCTCTTTATGAATCATTCTCAAGGTGACATCATCATAATGACAACAACAATTCATAGGGAGCCCCACGTAAAAAAAAAAAAAAAAAAAAAGAAAGAAAGAAACTGTTCACAGAGTTTCCAAGACTTAAATGTTACGGGTTGGGGGGGGGGGAAGTTACAGAAACAGACTGTTTCATCTTTCTCTTATGGAGTGGCTGATAGTTTTGGATCATCAACATTTTGATTAACGTAGAGTTTATCTTTCAAAATGACTTTTATGAGCCATTAGTTGACTTTGCTATGTAGATGGGCAAGAACACGTGAATGGGATGTATCAACCTATCCACAAAGAGATTGGATGTCTACCATTCCACAAGGAGACTGGCCGTTCTCAACAACATACAAGGGGATTAGCTAGTCTCATTAAATCGAATAAGACAGCAGTGAGAGTCAGACACATCTTCTAGCACCATTGAAGAGAAAGCAAGACAATGTGGGATGCCTTCCTGTGACAGCTACACCTATGGCTGAACTGAAGACTTGAGATATTGGAAGGACTGAAAAATTTTTTGGACAAATTGGGTAGCCAATATAGAAGGACTGAAAATTTGGAAACAATGGCCAAAAAGCCATGAGGCTCAAGGCTGAGGCACCAGTCTGCACGTTTTTTGGAACTGTCTTAACTATATTCTGTAATTAATCTGGCTTATAATATTTTTACTTTCCTAATATAGTTCTATGTGGTCTCTGAGCTATTATATTGGATTTTTGACCCAGAAAAGTGCTAAAGTTGGTGTGGAGATGAGTAGAGAGCAGTATAGAAGCAGTGGGGTCATGACTGACCTCATGGGGATAGGTTTTGTGTTACTGATGCTGTTTACAGGGACAGTTCTCCTTTGTGAAGTTGATAAAGTCCAGATACAGCTGTCCCCATGCAGCTCTTGCTCTTTTTTCACAGTTAGCAATAGAAGTTTTTAACCACTGTGTCACCAAGGATCCTGAAAATTTATTTTATTAGTAGGACCAGTGGAGAATTGCAACATGTGAGCATGCATAACAAACTCTCTTCACAGAATTTTCATTATCTCTAGTTGAGAAAGAAACTTAATCTTCCAACTACATCTTTTGGTCTAAAGTCAATGTTTCATTATATTTTCATATTACAATGAATGAGATCCATTTTATTAAAATGAAATAAAGTGCTTATATGCTTTGGTAATGTGTGAAGAGATGCTTATTTCAAGAAATGCAATAAATATTCCATTATTTATTCTCCTGCACAATTTAAACTGGTGGTTGTCAAGTGCAGGCATCAGCTAAGAGCTAAAATTAAAGCAAAGTTGTACAAGTTCAGAGGGATGACTCTCAAATAAATGATGTTTCATGAACTTTGAAGAATGATGACATAATGTGGTACAGGAAAAGTATGGAGAACTTTTTGCAACTGCTGAGTAACATCAAGTATTTGAAGTTCTGCTCCACTGCATAAGTCAAGAATGTTGGTAAAGAAATGTCATATAGTAATTGTGGACTTGAAATTACTGGCATCCTAATAAATGAAGGAATCAGTGGAAGTGGCTTACACAGAGCTGGCCATCTCTGTTTATATTGTTTTTCCATAATACATCATTGTGTATAAGGAATTAATGAATTCTTGATACTAGCCTATAATTATTACTGCATAATTGTAGGGTTCCAGATATTTAATTCAGAACAAATTTAGAAAGTATTTTAGAACTGTGAAGACTGATGAAAAAAAGTCCTGAGGATAAAGTTATTTTTAAAGCTTTCTTCTAATCTATGGTTAAAATATTTAAAACATAGATGTCCCTTATAATAGTTGACTGTACAGATAATATCATACAATGGAATTTTTGTTTCAGGAATGTAACTTATGCTATCAGAAAGACCCTTGAAGAAACAAAAGATAAAATTTCACAAATGTCAGAGAGTAAATATTTGTCCAGAGAATGGCTGATAAGAGCATTAATATTTTAAATGGAACTTAGAGAAAGAAGTAGATAAAAGTTGATAATAGGTTGTGAAATCAATTATGAATTGAGTATATTATGAAGATAAATAAAACCTAAAAACCAGTATAACCAAGTTGTAATGAAAACAATTATTATCATGATTCATTGAGTCTTTCCTATTCTCAAGACACTTAAAAGATCTTTACTTCTGTAAGGTTTTAAAAAGTGGAACTCAATAAATTTAAAACATTTGTAAAAAATTAAAGAGATAGCAAAATACGGTGTGAGTACTTGAAATCAGCTTATCTAACCTCTAAACTCATACTAGTAACCACTATATATACTTCCTTCGAATTCTCCTTAGAAGATTACTGACCTCAGATACTTCAAAACATAGTAAACAAAGAAACAAACAAACAAAAAACAAAACCCAAAACCAAACCAACAAAACCAACTCCAACAACAACCAAAAACCCCTCAAATGTATTGCCATTGAATTGGAATTGGTTCATAGCTGACCCTCCAGTGGGTTTTGAGAGGCTATAAAATGCACAAGAGGAGCCTGACCATCTCTCTCCCTCAGAGAAACCGGTAAATGGATATTGCTTGCCTTTGGGTTGGCAGTGCAGTTCCTTACCACTGGGCCACCAGGATAAAGATAATAAATTAAATTCTGATTATAATATAGGTGAGAAATAAAACGTTTTTTTAACTACAAAGAATTGCTTTTCACGGCGTAGGTTCCAACTCATGGTAACCCTCCATCGAGTTTATGAGGTTGTAAGTATTTTACTGGAAAATGCTATTCATCTTTCTCCTAGTGAACTACTGCTTGGTTCAAATCATTAACCTTTGGACTAGTAGCCCAACTTAAAACAGCAACGCAGGATGGAAAGTTGTAATGCATATATACATACACACGTACACATACACATGAATACACACAGTATCTGTTAGAAGAAATGTGAAATCCTTTGTCAGTCCAGATAATGGATCTGTTACACTACTGAAAACCCATATGATCAGGTGAAGGACAAGATAGGACTTTCCTGACATATTTGCAAACCTGGCACACTAGCAAACATTCGTCTTCTGTTGCAAACTCAGGCAGAAAGTCAAGAGCTCTTAACATGTTCTTTCCTAAGACGTATGGCAGCACTTTATAAGCTGTGAGAGAAAACACAATGGCACTAGACACTATTCATTGCACAGCAACAGGACATTATTTTTCTGGTGAAAAATGATTCAAGTGTTTGCAGAGCCTCCAAATACAAGATGATATGATCACAGTGTTCATGAAGAAATCTACTGCATGTAGTTCTCTGATAGAAATAACCTGTGCTGTTCCAATCCCAGTTTTTTCTTCTTTATTCTTAGGAAAAAAATCAAGAAGAATATAAGGTTCGTTGGAAATAGAAAAGTTAGGGTGATCTTTTCAAATAACATAAATACATTTAATGAAAAGACAATATTCAAAATAATCATCAATAAAGTAGGAATATGAAAGTAGGAATATGAAAAATATTCAAATGATTATTTGATGGCCACATGAAAGAGATGTAGCTTTGGGCCCACAGAATAAGTTAAAGAAAGATACAGTGTAAGTCAACTTATGGAAAGACATAGTTATCGCTGTTGCTGCGGGGTTTTTTAGGCACCCATCAACTATATCATTTACTTTGCAAGATAAGGAATTTCCAGTCAGCCAAAGTAGTTACCATTTCAAAATATACTTGGTAGAATCAATTCGTGAAGGGCCCCTGGAAGCAGTGATCATTATATTTCTCAATGCTGCATTATTACACATGAATACTCTGTGGCACATAGATGTATATTTATTAAATATTTTGGCCAAAATTTGAAGCCAGCAGATACATATCACTAGCCCCAGGGATTACGTTAGACTCACTTGTTAATGTCATATCCTCTAATCTTTCATTTTGTTGTTGCTATGTGCCATCAAGTTGCTTACAACTCATAGTGACCCTATATATAGCAGCTCTGAACCCTGCTCTATCCTGAGCCAACCTTATCATCTCTGACACACCTACCCTCATTACCCCAATCACTGAGTCAATCTACCTTGAAGACTCTCGTCTTTCTCTTTTGCACTGTTCCTCCAGCCTCCCAAGCATTATGTCTGTCTCTAAGGGCTGGTCTCTCCTTGCAACATGTCCAAAGTATGTCAAATGGAGTTCAGAATCCCTGCCTCCAACGAGCAGCTTGGTTTTACCCTCTCCTGGATGAACCTGCTGTTCTCCTAGCAGTCCATGGTATATTCAACACTCTTCTCCAACACCACCACTCAAAGGCATCAATTCTCCTTCTGCCATCTATAGTCATTATCCAGCTTTCTGATGCATAGCAAGTAATTGTGAAGACCATAGCCCAGATCAGGCACACCTCTTTCACAGCCATGGTCAAAAAAGAAGTTGTAGATGAGACAGGTAAAGCTATTGTCAAAATTCAGTATTTGAGAAAATTCTCATTTGCCTAAGCCATTCCTATACACAGCCTTCTTTGCTCAAGAGGACCACTATTGCCTTAATTGATATTGTATGGGCTCCATATATGTGGTAGAACTGTACTTAGAAGTGTCACCAAGGACAAGCTCGGTGAGAGCCATGCCTATGAAAGTCTGCTATAACATGACCATCTATCACTACTTGTTTGCATTTAAGTTCTGACAGCTGCCAAGGCCAACTGAGCTAGAGATATGATGAACTTTGAGTTATGTGATCTCAACAAGACACCTTCTTGAGAAGTTCAGTGAAGAAACATTATGGACAAGAGTATAGAAAACCAGGCAATCTTATTACAGCTTTTTGTATTTAAGGAATTACCCTGTGCCGTATGATTAATTGTGATGAGAATGGCTCTATTGGCCATGACCTTCCCCCACTAAGCCCTATAATGGTATTGCAAGTATCTTCAAGTAAAAATACAGTCCCTTAATGAATGACAGTGTTTGCTGTGTGTTAGCAGAATCAATTTCTACAAAGTGTATTCTACAAAGTATTCTACAAAGTAGAATTCAGGGCAAAGGGTTAAAATCGCTTCAAAGTGAATTTAAAGTACTACGGGGAAAATATAGAAGAGAATGCCAATTTGATAAAACTCTAAGTGTTAAAGTAATAGGAATTCCAGTGGGAAATCCCTAGGCTTATGAATGATTTCTAAAATATCCCAGAATGTGAAAAGAAACCAAAGTGAAATAAATAGAGAAGAAATAAGTGAGTGAACCACACTCATTTCTGGGAATAGAATACATGTGAGTACATAGAAGAAAGATTGAGTTGGGACAGAAATTTGAGATCTTGAAATAAAAGAGAATTAGCCCCAATAAGAACTTGAGTGTCTAGATCAAGGACGCTGATGGTTCCACCAACAAAGATACATTAAACAAGGTAATTTTTTGCTAGGAGGAGTCAGTTCTCAGAGAAGAGCATCATGCTTGGGAAGGTGGAGGAACAGCAAAAAAGAGGAAGACCCTTAAAAAGATTGTTTGACACAGTGACTGGAACAAGGGATTAAAGAGTATTAGAGAGGAGGAGGATGGTACAGGGTAGGGCAAAGTTTAGATCCGTAGTTCAAGGGGTCACTAAGAGTGGTACTTGACAGCACCTAACAACAACAATATAGATTAATAACCAGTGGTGGAGAAAGAACGTAGTAAGGGTTTCAAATCCATTTGCTTCTCTTCTCCCATAGCAGAAAGAAAGGATATGGGTCACTGAGGTTACCAAACCACTGTTTTGTTACCACTGAGTCAGAACTGACCCAATGCTGAACTTCTAGTGGGTTTTCAGAGGCAGTAAATCACACTGGATGAGATTGTCCATCTTTCTCCCACACAACACTTGCTGGACTTGAAATGTATACCTTTGCACCAAGACACTATAGCTTTGCCCAAAGAGAGAGAATAATGTTGACTTGATGACACATATAGCTTTTGATTGGAATAAAGAGCTTCAACCCCAAACTCATTTGCCCAGATCTCTGACTGGTGGCTGCTTTTTGGAAATAATCCTATAGTTTTAGTAGACACTTCCATATCATTAATTCACATAACAATAATAGCTATTTGTAATAATAATAATAGAGGAAACTAAAACTAACAAAAAAAGGTGACCCAACAGAAAATGCAATTTATTGAACAAAATCACTAAGATTACATGCAAACAAAATCATGCTGAAGATTACAAAAAAATGACTGGAGAAGTACATTGACAGAATTACCAGAAATACAAGCTGGGTTCAGAAGAGGTCATGGCACTAGAGACATTATTTCCGGTGTCAGATGGATCTTGGATGAAAGCAAAGAGTACCAGAGAAATGTCTGTGTTTCACTTACTATGCAAAGGCATTTGACTGTGTGAATCACAACAAAGTGCAACTAACCTTGAGGAAAATGGGAATCCCAGAACACTTAATTCTGCTCACACAAACTTATACTTAGACTAAAAGCATTCCTCGGAACAGAGCAAGGAAATGCTACATGGTTCAAAATCAGGAAAGAAGCACATCAAGGAAGCGTACTGTGTCCACACCTTTTCAATCTATATGGAACAGATAATTCAGGAAACTGAGCTTTATGGGGAAGAGTGTGGCATCAGGATTGGAGGAAGACTCATCAACAACCTACAATATGCAGATGACACAATCTTGCTTGCAGAAACTGAGGAGGACCTGAAGTATTTGCTGCAGAAAGCCAAAGACTATAGTCTTCACTATGGATTGAAGCTCAACATCAAGAAGACAAAGATTCTCACCACTGGGCCAATTGGCAGCAGCACCATGTTAAGTGGAGAAGAGATTGAGGTTGTTAATAACTGCAGTTTGCTTACCTCCACAATTAACACTCTTGGCCCCAGCAGTCAGGAAATCAAAAGATGAATTGCACTGGGAATATATATGGTGAGGGACCTCTCCAGAGTACTGGGATGCAACGATGTCAGTCTAGAGACTAAGGTGCACCTGATCCAGGCCATGATCTTTGCAGTTCCTTGCTACACATCAGAGAGCTGGACAATGACTAAGGATGACAGAAGTATTGATGCCTTTGAGTTGTGGTGCTGAAGAAGAGTATTGAACATACCATGGACCACTAGGAGAACAAACAAGTCTGTCTTAGAGAAAATGAAACCAAGTTTCTCCTTGGAGGCTAGGACTTTGAAGCCCTGTCTCACATACTTTGGGTACGTGGCCAGGAAGGACTGGTCATTGAAGAAGTACATCGTACTCAGAAGGATGGAAGGACAGCACAGGAGAGGAAGACCCTGGATGATATGGATTGACACAGTAACTGAGGTAATGGGGGTAGGTATGTTGTAGTCAGTGGGAGTGGCTCAGGGTAGGGCAGGTGAGAGCTATTATTCACAGGGTCACTATGAGTTGCAGGTGACTCAATGGCACATAACAACAGCTAACAAACAGCTGCTCTGGGTCACGTCAAATCCCTTGACGCTTGGCTTCAACAAATGACATTGCCGCTCCCTACGACTGACTTATGATTGCCCATGTTTACCATTTCCATTATTAGACAAAATGTAAGTAGCGAGTATCTTCCACAGCTCATAAGACTGTGGGTATGGTATCAAGAGCTTGTTATATAATATGGATTCTGTAGACACATAATGGATCGTACAAACACAGGCATATGATACTCTGGCCATTCCAGATGAACTCAGCACTACTTGGCAGTGAAACAGAACGAAAACACAACCTTAAGGCTGTGTTTACCCCCAAAAGATAATATTTTTAGGTAAAATGTGTATATTCCTTATACCTAAACTTTTAAATGATTTGTTTGTATAAGAAACCCTGTACCTGATGCAGGTTTTGAAAAAGGAAACTCTATGTGAGTATTTTCTCAGCATTGCCAGTCAATCAGTATGGCTCAACTTGATAGCTGTTAACTGCTACCACCACTGGATGTAGCTTCTTACTGTCAGCTCCAGTATTTGCCAAGCCAGGAATTCTTAGGGAAAGCCATTGGGAGGGACCTGCAATCTTGAGCCATGAAGCTGGGAGCAAATAGTTCAGAGTCATTTCCCTGTCTACACTTATGCTGTCAGTGCAATAAATGTCTTTGCTCAGTCTCCTCTACTTACTGATTAATATCTTTATCCCTAAATACATGGAAATAAACTCAGGTGAAAACTTGGGTTTCAGGTTAAGAAACAAAGATAAAGAACATAAGTGTGGAGAAAATGAGTCTTACTGGAAGGGTAATGAATGAAAGGATACAATGGAATTTAAATAATTCAGACTTCAGAGCCTAAGTTTAAATCCCACTGTTGTTGTTGGGTGACAATTTGAGTATAACTCATAGTGAGCTCATGAAAAACAGATCTGAAACCTGTCCTATCCTGTTCCATCCTCAAAACCTCTGACAACCTTGAGTTCATTGCTGCACTCACTGTGTCAACACACCTGGTTGAGTATCTTCCTTTCCTTCTCCATCCGTCCAACTTCCCAAGCATGATATCCCTGTCCAAGGAATAGCCTCTCCTAGCAACATGCCCAAAGAATGGCAAGACGAAGCTTAGACATTCTTACCTCCAAGGAGCAATGTGGCTTCTCAGTGACTCACTAAGAAACACAGGTGAAAATATTTATGATGTGGCCTTTACAGCTCTAGTTAAAACACTTAGAACACTAAGTCCTGAGCACAGAATAATATGTGCCCAATATTTTCCAGCATTTGTCTTTTCTCCCTTGAGGAAGAAGACGCAAAGTTGAATGAAACCATAAATGCAATTTCGCAGCATTTTCTTTAGAATGTCATGCAATGTTGTTGAATAAAGACATTTTCTTAATTTAATATTTCTGTAATACTAAAAAAGGCATTCCAATGAGAGTATAAATCAATTTTTTATGAATTAAAAAGCATAAAATATTTGAATATGAAAATTAAAGATAAGAAGTCACATTCACCATCCTCATATGACTAAATATCAACTTTGATTCACAATGTGTAGCCAATGCCATGTTTTTACTGTGAATTAATATGGTTATAAAATGATTTCCTAACATTAAACAGTAATACGAGTAAGGATATGGTAACTGATATTTTTTTTACAACTGACTTTCAAGGATTGGTGTTTACTATTTGAAAATGACAGAAAAATACACAAAAAATATTACCTAATTTAGTAATGTACATGGTGTTTACCTTATGCATCAATTTTCTTGTTGCTGTCACAATATGCCACATATTTAATGACTAAACAAGACACATTCATTGTTTTCCATATCTGGAGGCCATAAGTCTGACATGAATATGATTGGGCTAAAATTTAGAGGCCAATGGAACCCTTTCCTTCTGGAATCTCTAGGGGAGAAGCTACCTCCTAGCCTTTTTCATTTTCTAGATGTTTCTCATTGGCTTATTCAAAAGACATCCTTTGGGGTCGTCTTCAACACAATCTATAACCAATAGTCTTTCTCACTTTTACATTAACTCTTCTCCTTCTTCCACACTTAAGGACCTTTCAGATTACATTAGGCTCACCCAGGAAGTTAGAAAAATCACCCGAATTAGTAGTCTTAGTGGCATCTTAATTCCTCCTTGCCATGTAATGAATATATTTACAGGGTTCTGGGATTAGGACACATCCATCGTCTTCATTGACCCTCTAATTTATAAAATGTGACTTCCATTTGGGGGGACTCGTTTTCTCTGAAGATGCTCACATTAAATAAGACCATATCTTACCATTATTGCTTCTCAGGATGATTATTGCACTTGTTGTTGTTAGGTGCTATCAAGTGTAATACAACACACAGTAACCCGAGGAATGATAAATCTGAACACTGTTCTTCTCTGCACCATCATCACACGCTCCATCATGCTTAATTCCAGTATTGTGGTCACTGTGGCAGTCATAGTGAGGGTCTTCCTTTATTTCATTTATCCTCTACCATTCCTAGCAAGATGTCCTTTTCCCAATAAGTGGTCTCTCCTGACAACATGTGAAAAATATGCGAAATGAAGTTTCACCACTTTGCCTCTAAGAAGCACCATGGTGGCACTTCCTCCAAGACAGATCTGTCTGTGTTTTTGGCAGTCCATTGGATACCAGTACTTTTGTCCAACATCACAATTTAAAGCCATTGATTCTTTTTCTCTCATTTGATTCACTGTGTAACTTTCAGATACGTGCAAAGCAACAGAAAACACTGTG
>NW_006399931.1:3281009-3283445 GCF_000299155.1 Elephantulus edwardii | reverse complement strand
AATAGGTATGAGGAAAGGATACAATCTTGATACATACCTTTCCTGATTTTTAAACTATGCCATGTTCCTTGTTCTGTTCAGATAATTGCTTCTTGGTCTATGTATTGGTTTCCCAAGTGCACAATTAAGATATTTCATTGTTATGGAACTTTCAAAGGAATGGCAATGAATAAGTAGTTCAAACTACACTGAAGATAATGGTAAAAAAATTAGGCCCCGGGAATATATGGAATAACAATTGAAGTGTTTCAACAAATTGAAGCCATCCTAGATGTGAAGTAAGACTATTAATTACTTATGTTACACAGATGAAACAAACTTGCTTACTGAAAGTAAGGAGGACTTGAAGCACTTGCTTTAGAAGATCAAAGAGTACAGCATTCAATATGGATTGTATCTCAACATTAAGAAAACAAAAAATCTCACCACTGGACTAATAGGCAGCCTTATGATAGATGGAGAAAATACTGAAACTGTCAATAACTTCATCTAACTTGGATCTATAATTAACACCCTTGTTAACAGTAGTCAAGAGATCAGGATACACACTGTACTGGGAAAATCTGCAGTCAGGGATATCTCCAAATTACTGAGAGCAATGATGTCAGTCTGAGTACTCAGGTGTGCCTGATTCATGGTAGGGTCTTTTCAATCATTTATTATGCATCTGAAAACTGGACAATGAATAAGGGTTACAAAAGGATAATTGATACTTCGAGTTGTGGAGCTGGGGAAGAGTACTGAATATTTCGTGGTCTGCCCCAAAACAAACAGATATGTCTTGGAGAAGATGCAGCCAGAGTGCTTCTTGGAGGCAAAGATGATAAAGTTTCATCTCACATACTTTGAGCATGTTGCTAGGAGAGATTATTTCCTGGAGAAGGAAATCATGCTCGGAAAGGTGGATAGCCAGTGGAAGAATACCTTTTCAGGTGGATTGACAGAATGACTGTAACAATGGGCTAAAGTTTGTCAGAGATTGTGAGGATGGCACAGGATAGGACAGAGTTCAGATCTATTGTTCATAGGGTTTCTATGGGAAGCAGTTGACATGATAGCACCTAAAGACAGCAACCACAGGATGTGAAAATTATTGAACAATATTATTAATATTATATGCAAGTAAAATCTTACAATTATTTTAAATGGCTATAACAATACCTAGAGCGAGAACTATGAAAAAATGAAGCTGGATTCTGAAGAGGCCTTAGCAAAATGGATATCCTTGTTCATGTCAGATGAATCTTTGCTAAAAACATAGAATACTAGAAAGATGTTTACTCATGTTTCTTTGGCTATGATAAGGCATGTGCATGTGTGGATCATAACAAATTACCGATAACATACAGAAGTATGAGAATTTTAGAACAATTAATTGTGCTTATGTGAAACCTATAACTAGAATAAGCAGTTGTCTGAACAGTACAAGGGAACATGGAATGGTTTAAAATCAGAAAAGATGCACTTCAGGATTATATCTTTTCCACTTATTTAATCTCTATGTTGAGCAAATAATGTAAGAAATTAGACTATCTGATGAGGAAAGAGGCATCCAGGTTGGAAGAGTTGTCATCAACAACCTATATTATGCAGATGACACAGTTTGGCTTGCAGAAAGTGAAGAAAACTTAAAGTATTTGCTGAGAAATATAAAAAATTATGTACTTTAATATGGACTAGATTACAACATCAAGAAAACAAAATTCCTCCCTACTAAACCAATAGGCAACATCAAGATTGATGAAGAAAACTTTGACATTATCAGAGACTTCGTTTTGTTTTGATCCATAATCAACACCCATGGTAATCAAAGTTGAGACATCAGTAGACACGTTCTGTTGGGAAGATCAGCTGTCAAGGACCTCTCCAAAGCAATACAAAAACAAAGAAGTCAGCTAAAAATGTATCTGACTCAAAACATTGTATTTTCAATTGCTTTGTTGGATAATAAATAAGGAAGACTGAGGAAGAGTCATGCCTTTGAAAGAAATACTTTGGAGGAAACTATTGAATATACCGTGGACTGCCAAAACAAATCCCAACCAGTCAATCTTCTAGGAAATACAACCAGGGGACTGCTTAGAGGTAAAGACGGTGATACTTTATCTCATATACTTTGGGCATCTTATTAGGGTGAGCCAGTTCTTGGAAACAGGTATTGTACTGGGAAAGGTAATGATCAGTGAAAGTGAAGATGACCCTCAAGGAGACAGAAATATAAAGTGATCACAACAATGGCTTTAACGTGGCAGTAATCTATAGGATGACACAGAATAAGGCACGGTGCAGGTCTGCCGATCATAGAGTTGCCATGAGCATAGTCAACGTTATAGCACCTAACAACATCAGTAACAACAAGCAGCCGTGGTAAGAAGCTGTGATGTAATACCAACGACATGGGTTTGAATCCACCAACTGCTCTACAGGAGAGGATGC
>NW_006399931.1:3271286-3280129 GCF_000299155.1 Elephantulus edwardii | reverse complement strand
ACAATAACAACAACATGTTTAATAAGGAGTTGTGCTGCCAACCCCAAGACAGGAAGTTTGAAATCACCACGTGCTCCAAGGGAGAAAACAGGCAACTCGTCCCTGGTGATTTATAGCCTCTTGAAACCTGCTATTGAGACAACTATGAATTGGTCCTAACTCCAAGGCACATAACAATAACATTTGCATTAGTCTTATCCACATAGTATATAGTATTATCAGGTAAAATGCAGAACATTCACTTAAATTTGCATTTCTAGGACGCACAGGCCATCCTAATGTAAAATAGTTATTTGTTGTTTATCTGGAGTTCAAATTTAATTGGGGATCCTGTGTTTTTACTACATAAACTATCAACCTCAACCAGCTTAATTTTTTTAAAAAAGTATTCTAGGGTCAAGTAAGTTTGAGAAGTGATGACTTCATATATGCTGAGTTAAAAGTATAAAAGGCAATAGATGGATTTTGTTTATCAGCATTCTGTACAAAACTAGAATGCTATATCTTTATAAATATTAATACTTTCCTTCCTATACATATTAACCATTCCAGATTCGCTTCACTGTTTGAGGACACTGAGATTTCAGGATGCTAGGATAAAGTTATGTTTTAAGAGATAGTTTTATAGCTCTCCTTTGATGTTCTGGTGTGTGCAGTATTACATTTCAAGAAGGGTAGAGACAGTAGGAAATGAACCCAGCCATTGCAAGATAAACTAAAGCACTAAAATTATGGGAGAAGATAAGAAAAAGAGTTTAAGCTGTTGAGAAAATGTAGAATTTAATCCTTATAAAAGTTATTCTTCACTGAAATATATATATTATATATACATTATATATTACATATTTTACATATATATATATATGTGTGTGTGTGTACAGTTGTTGTTGTTGTTATGTGCCATCAAGTCACTTGTGATCATAATGACCCCATGTACAACAGCCCTAAATCCTACTCCATCCTGTGCCAGTCTTGTGTCTAACACAGCTACCCTCATTACCCCAGTCACTAAGTCAATCCATCTCATCAAGCATCTTCCTCTCTTATGCTGTTTCTCTACCCTCCTAATAAGCATGATGTCCCTCTCCAAGGACTGGTCCCTTCTTGCAACATGTCCGAAATATCACAGACAAAGTTTCAGAATCCTTGCCTCCAAGGAGAAGCCTGGTCTCACCCTCTCTATGATGAATCTGTTCTCCTAGCAGTCTGTGGTATATTCAATACTCTTCTCCAGCACTACAGCTCAAAGGCATCAATTCTCTTTCTATCATACTTAGTCACTGTCCAACTTTCTGACACATAGCAAGTAATTGCAAAGACTATATATATACATATATACACACACACATACATACATATGTGTGTGTATATGTGTGTGTATATGTGTGTGTATGTGTGTGCGTGTGTGTATATGTGTGTGTATGTGTGTGTATATGTGTGTGTGTACAAACACACACACACACACATGGAAATAATAATTTTCCCCTGGAGAATAAAAGAAAAATTTGTAGTTTATATGGTCAGACTTCTTTTGGTAAGCTGAGACTCAATTAAAAATGTAACTGATAATGTTGGAATAGTTTCCAACAGACGCTTAAGGTTGTTGAGCATTTTAAATGACTGAAAAGAAATCTTTTATCAACGAGAAGGAAAAGCCAGCATGCTGTGTAAGCATATGAGATCGAACTCAGGAAAATTCTCTCCATTGATAATACAGAACATGAACCTGGTAGTGTAGTGGCAAGAAAAAGGACTCGTTGGTACAATACCAGATCAAATGAATGAAGCTGTTTCAACTCACTGTAATATTCTGAGAGTGATAACATATGAGATCATTTTGAAAGAGAAGCCATGCTGCAGAAATTTGGAATAAGAAGGACTCAGGTGGAAAAAAAAATCAGTTTATTGTCACTAAGATGTGTGACACAACTTAACTGAAAGTGAATTTCACTATGTAGAAATATACTTACTTTGCCAATGGTTGTTGTGTGCTGTGGAATTTGAACTAACTCACAGCTTCTAAAAAGTTTTCAGAGAATATAAATAACACAGGAGGAAAGTTCTCATCTTTCTTCTTTGGAGCAGCTGATGGATTTGAACTGCCTGACTTGAGGATAGCAATACAACTCCTGACCCTCTAGACTATCAGAATTCCCTCCTTTTCTCTTAACATGACAAAAATTTAAGATGTTTTCTTTCAGAAACTTTGTGTGCTTGCTCATCAAATAACAAAAATGTAGTAATTTGTAAATCATATAATTAAAAATAATTTTCCATCAGAATTTGCAATATGGTGAGGATGAAAAAGAAATATAAGCAAATCATTTTATAGTAATCTCTTTCTGTTTAGAATACATTAAAATAAAAATGACATTATATACAAAATATTTCTATAAAAAATTCTACAGTAAAAAACCCCCATTTTTACTGTAATTAATTAATTATGTTCATATAAAACCTATATCTAGATCATGAAGCTATTGCATGAACAGAACAAGGGAACACTACATGGTTTACAATTAAGAAGAATGTGAGTCAAGGTTGTATTTTATTTCACCAAACCTATTCAATCTGTATTGTGAAAAAATTATTCAGGAAGCTGGATGCTATGAGGAGGTATATGGCATCAGGATCAGAGGAAGACTTATCAATATAACCTTTGCTAGGCAGATGACACAAACTTGCTTGCTAAAATTGAGGAGAAATTACAGTGTTTGTTACAGAAGAGCAAATAATACAGCCCTCAATATGATTGCATCTTAATGTCAAGAAAACAAAAATTCTTACCTCTAGATCAATAGGCAGAATCATGATAGATGGAGAAAAGATTGAAACTGTTAACAATGTCATCTTACTTGGATCCACAATCAATACACTCTGTACCAGCAGTCAGAAAATCAGGAGATGTATTTCACTGAGATAGTCTGCAGTCAAGGACTTCTTTAAATTACTGAGGAGCAATGATGTCTGTTTAAACACTAAGGTATGCCTGATTCAAGCCATGGTCTTTTCAATCACTTGCTATGCATTTGAGAGCAGGACAAGAAATCAAGGCGACAGAAGTATCAATGCTTTTGAGTTGTGGTTGCTTAGTTCATTTATGCTTAGTTCATTTATCCTTTTGAGTTAGTGCCTCATTTTAAGTTAATTTACATTAGAACAATGTGGCATGTGAGCTTTGGTGTTGGAGAAGAGTACTGGATATCCCATGGGCTACCAAACTGTCTTGCAGAAGGTGCACCCAGAGTTCTCTTTAGACTCTAAGATGATCAAGATTTGTCTCACATACTTTGGCCATGTTTCTAGGAAAAGCTATTCCTTGAAGAGGCTCATCCTTCTTGGAAAGGTGGAGACACAGTGAAAGAGAGGGAGACCCTCAACCAGACTGATTGACACAATGAGCAATGAGCTACTACTGTGGTAATGAGTTCAAGGGTGTCAGAGGTTGTGAGAGTGGAACAGGACAGGACAGGGCTCAGACTCGCTCTTCACAGGGCTGTTACGTGTTGCACTTGCCTTGAAAGCACCTCATAACAATAGGAAAAAGAGTGAAAATGATGTAACACATAAAATGATGTAATAAATTATTTGCTTCCACTCTATTTGCCTCTGGTTTCCACTAGGGAGCTCCGGTGGCTTAATGGTAAGGAATTGTACTGCCAACCTAAAGATAAGCTGTTTGAATCCACTAGCAGTTCTGCGAAAGAAAAGGCAATCAACTCCAGTGTCATTTACTGCCTTTGAAAAAAGCACTGGAGGGTCAGCTGTGGGTCAGATCCAACCTGATTGTACCCAGTAACAAAAACAACCATTGAATAAATGACAATATAAACATTTAATGCCTATTTTCTAGTTAGATTGCACTAGAAGTATGTGATGCTATCTAATGGATTCTTGATTAATGTGAGAATAAGGATTATGAACATCTTTCAATGTCCGAAGTCACCATCATCATTACATTAATGTGAAAATTAAGGGGACTTATTCACTTCCAAAACCATCTTGTATGCAAAGCACTATACAGTTAACCAGTTTTACAGATAAGAGCAGAAGTTCACTGTGGTGACATGTGTAATAAAAGGTAGTCATACATGGTCAAACCACTGTTTCAATCCAGACAGCTGGGCTTCCATTCACACGCGTAACTGCCACTCCACGCCACCTCTGTGCAATCACACTGAAAGTATAATTGTTCAGAGTGGTATTTAAAATAGTGTACAATTTGTAACTATTACTCACTGTTGTAAATGAGAATTGGCTCTAAAATATTTTGTGTGCTGGAAGCATGTTCTTTATTAATCAAATTAAGTGAAAATTTATATACCGTTTTCTCTAATATCTGCATAGAAACTAAATCCCCAAATTCACTGCCATCGTGTCTAGGCTGACTCAAAGCAACCCTGCAGGACTGGGCAGAACTGTGCCAGGATCTTCTAGGACAGGAAATCTTTAAGGAAGCACATGACCCCATTATTCTCCTTCAGACTGGTCAAACTACTGCCTTTTTCTGCCCAGCAGCTGAAAAAGTTTTAACCACAGCATCACAAGAACTGCTATCAGCTTAGGATGCTAATATAATATTTAAGCCACACATAACGTTTTGTATAATAGAGAAAAGTGACTCCTTTTGCAGGTTTCAAGAGTAAAGGGAAAGACTATTTTATACACATATGTCAAAATACTAACCTTTCAGACCATCTCAAAGTGAAGATCTGGTAATTCAAAGACATACAAAGTAACTCACATATAGGTGGCAACTGGTTGTTGCCACTAAGACCTATAATTTGTCACAAGAGGGCTCTTTGGTCAATGTAATTCCCTTCTTTCTTCCTTAGGCATTATGACAGAGCGATTTATGACAGTGCATTAATGGGAGGAATGAGGCAAACGTGGCTGAAGAGGATAAGACAGTCACTAATGAAAGGTGAAATCAAAATCAATCTCTAACACGAGATTACTTTCCACATTAACTTATCCCGGGTCACAGCAAATCTTCTAGCCAGTGGCTCACGAGTTTCCAGCAAAGGAGAAATGATTTGAATGATAAACAGCAAGTAATGAACATTCCACAGAAAAGCTAGGTTATACAAAAGGAGGAAAGGGTGATGGACTAGGAGACACCTGCTGTTAGCCCCACCTTACAGTTTACCCTTTCCCCAAAGAAGATCAAAGAAACTGTGAAAGGAATGTGGAGTGCTGAGTGCTGCTTTTTCTCCTCTCTTTTTCCTGCCTAAGATATCTCAGTAAAAGTGGAAGCAGTGCAGTGTATGAGAAAGTGCCCACAGGGCTCCATGCAAAAGTCATGCACGGTGTGGATCCAGCAGTTCTATGAGGCTCGGGTGATGTGAACGCACTTGACTAAGGTTTATGAGACTGATGATCTGTCTCCAGTACATTTCTCACTGAAAATGCTTTGTGCAGGCATTTGCATCGCTCACTGCTTATGCATGGTCATCTTTATGGGCATTTGCCTTAAAATTAGGTCATGCCTCTAAGGGCTTGACCATTTCTTACCTAACTGCACTCTGGAAGAAGAGCCTTTCAGGACCTTCGAGGCTATGTTGTCAAGCCCTCATTTTACAGGTGAAAACACACCGTGATTCAGACAGGAGAACTTGCTTGGTTAAGGCCAGAGAAATGCTAATGAGGCTAAAAACTGGACCTGTTACCTCCAAGTCCAGACATTTCCTCCACTTTGGCTCTTAACACACTGTCTGGCGTACATGAATTGAGAACTGGCTTGGAACTCTTTTCCACTTTTCTGTCCCTTTAATTTAATAGAAAATTTTCAACTGAAAAATGATTTGCAAATCATTTTGACAAGCAATAGAGGGGGTAGAGTAGCAGAAACTGAGATTATAGACTGTAAAAGAATTATCACTTGAATCCCTTCCTGAAGATTTCTGGGATGGAAACATAGCTGTAAAGGCACAGAGTGACCTAGGGACAATAAAAAACACAGATCTGGGAATGAGAAGCAAAGGAAGTCAAGGCACAAGCCCCTGGGTGCAAAGGATTTTTGAAGTTTATGCGTTAGAAGAGATTTCATGAACTGGTTGACTCAATAAGAACAGGATTTGGCGAAGTGAAGGGTTCACAATTGTCTTTAAATGTATGGAATGTTTCTGAAGCCAATGGTCAATGTTGTTGTTATGTGCTGTCGAGTCGTTTGCAACTCATAGCGGCCCTATGTACAACAGCCCTAAACTCCGCTCTGTCCTGTGCCAGTCGCACTGTCTCCAGCACTCCCATCCTTCAATACTCTGGAGAGATACTTGACAGCAGATTTTTCCAATATAACTCATCATTTGAGTTCCTGACTATTGATGCCAAGGATGTTGATTGTGGATCCAAACAGGATGAAATAATTAATAACGTTAATCCTCTGTCCATCTCTCATAATCCTGCCTATTGGTCCAATGGTGAGGATCTTTGTTTTCTTGATTTTGAGATACAATCCATATTGAATGTCACAGTTTCTAAACTTCTGCAGCAAATGTTTCAAGTCTTCTTCAGTTTTGGTGAGCAAAGTTGTGTCACCTTTGTAACCAAGGTTGTTGATAAGTCTTCCTTCAATCCTGATTCCTCATTCTTCTTCATAAAGTCCAGCCTTCTGACTGGTCCATTCCAAACATAGATTTAAAAAGTATGGAAAAAGGATTTATCCCTGGCATAGTCCTTTCTTGGTTTTGAGCCATCCAGTCAGCGTTCCCTTGATCTATTCAGACTATAGATTCTTGTTCTAGCTATAGGTTTTGCATGAGTACAATCTGGTTTTTTGGTATCCCTATTCTACTCAATGTTGGGCACAATTCATTGTCATCCACATAGTCAAATGCCTTTCCATAGTCTATAAAACACGAATGGCTATTCTTCTACTATGCCAATAGAAGAGTCCTATGCCACTAAAGGTCCCAATGTAGCAGAGTTAAATAAAGTTGTTACATAAAACTTGGCTGATGAGATGAGTAAGTGTGAAAGAAATTGGAAGTTGGAAGAAATACTGTAGAATATCTGTGACAGAAATTGAAAAGCTACTTTTGAGGAATTCAGGAGATGAGCTCACATCAAAGCAGGATTGGTTTAGATCAGGGTTTTGACTGTGGAAGTAGAAAGGGAAAGATAAATCTAGCAGAAATTTCAGAGCCACCAGATAATATGGAGTGACAGTAGAAACCAGGGTGACTAGAAGGAGAGGTCAGTGTTAACACTGGTCCCTGGATTCCTGAGAAGTGAAATGAGTGCTTATAAAAAGGGAGAAATCAGACATCAAGAATCTTGAAAATGTTTGTTTGTTTGTTTGTTTGTTTTTTACTTTAGGCTCATGCAATGCTAGAGGCCGGGCTCAACACAATCTTCCAAACCTGTGTGTTGAATGGCTTTCTAATATTTTTTTTTCTCTATAATTATATTTTATTAATTTTCATAAACATTTACAGAGATTCTGGGCTTCCACTCATTCATTGCTGCACCACTCTCTCCACCCTCCTCCCAGTTTGTTCTTGTCCAAATGCCACAGCGTGAAACAAGTTAGTCAGAGAAGAACAAGTACTGTAAATGCATAGAGATCAAAGTGGAAACTATGGGTGAGAAAGGAGGAGAGAGAATGATCCAGTGCTTATGGAAAACTGACAGAAGAGATTAACAATGCACAGTGATGAGAATGCATAACCTGACAACTGTAATATATATATGCCACTGAATTTTAATATTATTAATGTTGGCTTGTCAGTTTTTAATATCTAGATTTAGCCCAATAACAATAGAATAATCAAGCATGACATCTGCAAGATAAGTAGAATAGGTTTAATCCCTTGACTAACTCCTTCTAGATGGCGCTACAGTGCAGCTACACTACACCAGGTGAGCGGAGATTAAAAATGGGTCAGCTGCCATTAATAAAACTAAATGCTATAAATATAGTCTTATACACACACATATGTATGTGGGATTCACTGCCTCTGAAAACTCAGTGGAAGGTCAGCTATGAGTGGTTTCAAAATCCATAGAACACAACAACAAAAACAAGATAGATGATAGATAAGATGATAGATAGATAGATAGATAGATAGATAGATAGATAGATAGACAGAACAAACATAGAGATAGAGATGATAGATGATAGACATAGAGATATACACACATATATTTTATACACATATACATATAAATGTGTGTGTCTCTGTGTGTATACAAGTGAACATACAGCTATAGATCATGTAATTGTTGATATGTGCCATCAATTCATCTGTGACTCATAGAGACCTCTATGCACGTTAACTCTGAACACTACCCTATCCTGAGTCAATCTCACTGATTCCAACACACCTACTACCATTACCCCACTTTCTGTATCAATCCATCTCAGCCCTGGTCTTCCTCTTCTGCACAGTCTCTCTATCCTTCCAAGCATGGAGTCTTTCTTTAAAGACTGGTCTCTCCTGACATCATACCCAAAGTATGTGAGATGGAGCTTCAAAATCCTTGCCTCCGAAAAGCAACTTAGTTTCACCCTGTCCAGAAAAGACATATTCTCTTAGTAGTCCACGGTATGTTCAATACCTTTTCAAAGACATTCCTTCGTCTATCCTGAGTCATTGTCCAGCTCTCTGATGCAAAACAAGTAACTGAGGAGATGATGGCCTGGAGCAGGCATGTTGGTCTCTAGACAGACATCATTGCTTCACAGTACTCTGGAGAGATCCCTAACTGCAGATTTGCTCAGTGCAATTTATTTTTGGTTTCCTACCTGCTGGTACCAACAGTGTTGTTTGTGGAGCTAAGTAAGCTGAAATTGTTGGCAACCTTAATCTCTTCTCCGCCTACCATGGTGTTGCCAGTTG
>NW_006399931.1:3241286-3268786 GCF_000299155.1 Elephantulus edwardii | reverse complement strand
CAAGGCTTTAAATTGCTCAGAAGAACACTGACTCTTTCCTACAAAGCTCCTGGTAAATCTGAACCACTTCTGTTGAGCACAACTCCGTGTAGACTGGGCCACCAGAGGTCCCAGTTCAAGTATTAGCCCTTATTGTTTGACATTCAGAAATATACCAAGTATGAGCTCCAGGTTGTCTTATGCTTCAATGAAAACAATTCTGAAAGACAGTTTTATTTATTTTGGTTTAAATGTAAAATACTTAAAGTATACAAATGAAAAACGCCATAGGACTGACCATCACAAGGGAATGAAATCAAAATTACCCTAAAAAAGTGTCAAAGATGCTTTGAATAGAAAAATCCACTTAATTCACAAACTCACATATTAAAATGTGACTCTATTTATATATTAATATAGCATTTAATATATTAGTTATATTTTAAATAATATATTTAAATATTTAAATTAATAATAATTTTGAAATTATGTAACTAAATTTTTAAGAACAGCCTTTTATTTATGCTGTTAAATTCATTTGAGTGCCAGGGTGAAGTCTCTCTCAGGGAGGAGTGATAGGGAATGGCAAAGGATACACTGACAAAGAAGATTGATCAGAACTGGCTTTGACAAGCACTGTGGCATTTGGACAAGAACAAACTGGGAAGAGGGTAGAGAGAATAATGCAACAATGAATGAGTGGAAGCCCAAAATCTCTGTAAATGTTTATGAAAATTAATAAAATATAATTATAGAAAAAAAAATTCATTTGAGTGCCATGTCACGCATTTTACTTATTCACAATCCTGATCTATGTGTATCCATAAATTTTGTATATATGTATATATATGTATATACCCTAAATTTTTATTTTATCCATGTAAGTGATGTGTCCCCAGTTTTCTATAAGGAGCTCTGTATCTGTAGCATTATCTGTGGCCGGTTGTCCTGCTGACCCCAAGCCACTTGGCTCCTGCTTGCTGGACCCCACGAGCAGTTCTGAGGGAGAAAGATGAGTAGCTTCCTCACATTAAGCTTTAGTAAAGACTTAGAAGCTCAACGGAGGGGTGCTAGGAGTAGAAATCAAACCGATGGCAGAGGATAGGAGGTAAATTTTCTGAGTTTACTATCCTGTATAGTGGGATAGAAGAAGCCATCCACAATGGCAGGCAATTGCTCTCTCTCATCTAGACCAGGCCAGGACTGCAAGCTAACAGCTCCTCCTTCAAGTTGTATTAGGACCCGTGTGGTGGTCACAGAGGTGGTTCAACCCTACTCCGAGACATAGACTCTGATGCTCTAACCTTCCTTCCCACTCTGCCCTCTTGTGCTACCCATTCAATTTCAAATGATTCCTCCTCTTCTACTCCTGCAAACATAAATGAAGTCTCAGTTCTTCTCGTCTGAATTCTCGCAATCATATTGCAATTGTCTCTCCCCCCTCTTTTCCTTGCACACTCCAATTATTCCAACTCAGCCCTGTAGAGAAATCTCATGGAAATTGTTGAGAGTGCACCCTTACTTAGAAAGACTCAATTCTAGCCAGCTCCTTAACAAGTAATGTACCATCTTAATAGACATTAGGTCCCTGAACAAAATGGCTCTCAGTTAGCTAACTAGTCTTACCTTGTGAGTAATCGTATAGTTCAATATGCTCTTTGTAGTCACTCAAGGGGCATAACTGAATCCACAGTGGGAAAAAAAGTAGTAAATATTAGAACTCTGCCTTTTGAACTTAAGTAGACTTTGATGTTGGAAAACTGTGAGATGATTTTCAACTTGTAAACCAAAGGAAAAAAGCAAATACCTCCCCCTCCCGTCACACACACACACACAACCAAAAAACAATGTCTCATTGCTAATGGATAGATAATGAACACTGTAATGGAATAGGTCAAGGGAAGGCCAATCTGAAATGCATGGCTGATCACACATTGTAGGTACTGCAATTAGCAATCTGGAGCAGGCCACACATACTGATTGACTAGGGGTGGGGTGGGGGACACACAAAAACACCTCATTCACTTGGTCCCGGTGTCTTCCATTCCAGTGTACTGTTCATTATCTAGCCATTCTTTCCATGCTCTCTCCTTCCCCATGTTGCCCCTATTTTTATAACAGTGGTCCTATGCAGTATTACAGACGATTAGACAGCATGTATACGGCGATTGGATAGGAATCTCTGGTGGCAATCCTGAAGGAATGTGGTTTGAATTCACCAGCTGCTCATTAGGAGAAGAATGGACTATTTACTGCCTCTGAAAACCCACTGGAGGTCAGCTATGGGTTGCATCCAACACGATGGTACTCAACTACAAACATGGCCATTGACAATCTGGAAAAACACATGTATCACAAAGTGAACTGGAGGAGGAGGAGGAAGGAAAACGTGCATCAATGAAGGCATAAAACTTTCCTGTAAACTTTCACTAAACTCACAAGTTAAAAAAGAAATTTAAAAGATAAGGGGGAATATTTGATGGTACTAAGCCAAATGTGAGTGACTTTTCATCTGTGGCCCTCAGGCCTGATTTTCATTGTTTTTAGTCAAACATTCTTCTAGGTCTCACAGCACTGGTCTGTCCACTTGCTGTACAGAGGTAGCTCGCAGCTGCAGTGAAGCTGAACACTGTGACATTTATGTGTCAAATGCAATAATGGTCACCCATGGTGGACAGAGTTTGGCGGAACTCCCTGATTAAAACAAGTTTGGAAGCAGGAGGGGCATCCACTTCCGCAATAGCTTGTCTCCGGAAACCCGATGAATCTGGAGAGAGGATGAAAGTCACACAAGTGTCGAGGACTTTTGTTCATAGGGTCGCTATGAGTAGTCTACAAACAACTCGACGGCACTTAACAAGGGGGAAAATATCTAACAAATCAAAAATACCTTTAATTACTGTTGATTCCAATTTATAGCTGGCATCCAACATGGAGAGGATTGCCCATCTTTCTCCCACAGAGCCATTGGTAATCTCGAACCACCAGTCTTTGGATTAGTGCTGCACGTTCCTACCAACTATGCCACCGGGCTCCCTAGAACTTCGCTATCAGGCTTTCTAGTAATCAAAATAGAAGCAGATTAACAAGTTATTCTCCTGTGACTGTGGGTGGCTCCAAGCTATCCGCCTTTGAGTCAGATAGCTCAGTGCTTATCTCTTCTGCCTCCAGAATTCCTTAATTAGATGTTAGGATCTAATAGATCCTTTCCTATTTCCTTTCAAAATATCTTCTATATGAAATTGGTGCTGTTTTTCATCTCATAACAGGTATGCTTTTTAACCAATTTTGTTGGACTTCATTGAGAATATTCAGACAAAATATATAGGCACCAGATTTTCTGAGCCATTTATATTTTTAGTCTCCTATTGATTGATAGCTTGGCTGGCTACAGAATTTTTAAGCTTAAAATACTTTTCCTTCACAAAATGTGTGCTGGTTTCCTTCTTGATTCCAGGGAGAGAGAGGAGGCCTGATGCATGCCTAATTTTCATTCCTTGTAGGCATTCTTTTTTTCTCCCTAAAAGCTTTCAGATTTTATTTTTATTGTTACTGAAATTGTACTAAGTTGGACGACCCTTTTAGTTTTAATAACTGAAGTATTTTTTTAAGCTTATGAAACTTTAAATAATAATTTCCTTCTCTCTTTCTTCTTCTGGGACCCTTCCTAGACATTTGGTGGAATCCTGAATTTACGGTGCATATTCCGTAGCTTTTCCTCATGTTTTCATTGTTCTTCTTTTCTTTTTGGTTGTTGATGTTGTTAAGTGCCTTCAAATTGAGTACAACTTACAGTAACCCTCTGAATAATAGATAGAACTCTATTCTATCCTGTGCCATCTTTATCAGACACACCCACTTGAGGCCATTGACACAGACACTGTGTCAATCCTCTCTTGCAAAAAATTTCCACCTTTCCAAGCACGATTTCCCTCTCCAAGGAATAGTCTCTCCTAATAACATACTCACTCTATGTGAGACGAAACTTCACTATTCTTGCCTTCAAGGAGCTCTCTGGTTTCACTTCTTCCAAGTTTGTTCTTTTCTTTTGACAGTCCATGGGATATTTAGCACTTCTTGAAAATGACAATTCAAAGGCCTTGATTGTTCTCCTGTCAACATTACTCATTGTCCAGATCTCAGATGCATACCAGGTGACTGCACAGACTCTGGCTTGAATCAGCCACATCTTAGATTTTAAAACCACATCATGTTCTTCAGGACTTTGGAGAGATCACTGATAGCAGACTCGGTCAATGCTATAACTCCCCAGATTTCCGGACTGCTGGTAGTAAGGGAGTTGATTGTGGATCCAACCTCCCCCTGCCCTTTTAGGCACTACTTTTCTATTTTATTTTAAACATCTCAAGCCTGGTTTTAATCTCTACTTATTCCCCTAGGCAGCTTAGTAGTAAGAACCTGCACTGCAATCCTGAAGGTACGTGGTTCAAATCCATCAGCTGCTCTGTGGTAGCATGCAGCTAATTGTCTCTGAAAACCAGAGGGTCATCGATGGGTCAGTTCTGACTCAATGGTACTCAACAAAAAAACAACAGAAACATTCCATTTTAGAGTCCATCCATTGAGCTTATTGTTCTAACATGAATGACTTTAATTTGAAGAATGATATTCTTATATTTTGATTGGTCTCATCCAGAGTTTCTGGTACATAATGTGGGTATGTTAGCCTCCAATGTTCTCTTGATTCTCTTTCCCAACAAACTAAAAAAAAAAAAAAAGTATGGATTTGCCAGGCAGCTCTGGTGCCCTAGTGGGTAAGGCATTGGGCTGCCAAACTAAATATACGTAGTTAGTTTGAATCTATAAGCTGATCTGAAGGAGAAAGATAGGCAATCTCCTCCTGTGTGATTTAGTGTCTCTGAAGATCTCCTGGATGGCTAGCTAGCTCTGCGTCAGTTCTAACCTCATAGCACATGACAGCATTCCCTAAGTTATCATTATGTTTGCTTGTTTTTAACTTTTTGTATCTTATTTTTCAGGCCTGCTTTATCTTGATACTGACTTTGAGCTGTGATGTTGTGATCCTGAAGTCTTGATGTATAATTAGTACTGAAGGTCAGAGCTCAGCAAGAGAAAACTGGCACAGGCCTGTTTCCTGGGATGAGAGGGCTGAGTGTGGACTTGCATAAATCAGAAATGGCTTTGATTAACTGACTCCTCTTCAGATGCGCGGATTCAGGGAAAATAAACAAGACTTATACCCACAGTAGGGGTAATAGTAAAGGCCTTCGCTTCTCGAGTTTATTCCATGTATAAGATTAGAGAATAAAAGGGGGCTGAGGGGTCCCCTGGCTACAGTGAAGACACATTTCTGCAAATAACTCTCTTCATCACTCTGGCTCTTGTTTCAGGTCTTTATTGGCTAAGAATTTGGCTATTACTAAGGACTTCCATAGGAAGAATGACTTTCTGTGCTTCCCATGGTATTTTCTCCATAAGTCAGACTCAGATTTTTAAAAATATTTTATTGAGTGCCTTTACCTGATGCTTGCCATATTTAACTGAAAGCTCTTCAAGAAAGAAAGAAGAGCAATCTTCTTTCATATGATTTACAGCCTCAGGAATCAGGGTCACTATGAGTCACCTGTGACTTGATGGCACTTAACAACAACATCATCCCTCCAAAACACTGTTCTACATTTGGTGGTGTAGTTAGATACCTTCAAGCCAAGTACGACTCACAGTAACCTTAAGAACAGTGGATCTAAACCTTGTCCTATCTTGTACCATCCTCATCTTCTCTGACATATTTGGGTCCATTGCTTCAGTCACAGTGTCAAGCCATCTCATTCAGGGTCTGCCTCTCTTTGTTCCCCACGCTTTCTAAGTGTTTAAGGTGTTGGTTTTCTGCAAAAGTATCATGCAGCACTTTTTTGAGGGTAGAGCTTTTTGCTGTAGAGGAGTTTCTACCCTCTGACTCTACAGGACAAGGTAGACCTACTGCCGAATGGTTTCTAAGACTTTAATCTTTATGGAACCAGGTTGCCATGTCTTTCTCCTTCCAAACAGCGAGTGGGTTGGAACTTTGTAGGAAGTACCTGAGTGCATAAGATTTCCACAAATGGCTGAAAGTGATCATATACATTGTTCCATAGTTTTTCTCCTCTTTTTGGTTTAGTTTTACCCTTTCAGACTTGACTGTAACTGTCAAGGCTTCTCTAGATAAAAATCTCTCCTAATACCTGAAATAATTTGGTAATTTGAGACTTCATGAAGCCTGCAAACAGACCCATTTCAATGACTGAAGGTTGACAAGAAAGATAGTGCCATAGAGTTTGCGAATAAGTAGCCCTGTGTAACTATTGAACAATAAGCAGCACACAAGCTGGCCTGGAGCCATTTTTGCTTCCCTTCCTTCTGAGCATATGGAGAAATTCCAGGGCAGGTATGGTTGGATAACTACCTCCACTATGATACATTCTGGAAGTCTTTCCCGTCATTAATCTGTCATCTATAGCGCACTGGGCTGGAGGTTTCTCAGTCACTTATTTCCTCATGTGGAATATTCATTGAAGCAGGAATTCTATTATTACTTTCAGTATCACTTCTCATAACTCTTGATACAGTTATTCACATTTCAGATGTTAAAAATGTCTGCTTTCTTATGACACTTTGCTTTCCTCCAGTATTTTCTGCTATATAAATGGAAGCAGCCACATACTGCCTTAGGACCTATTCATTCTCATTCTCTCTCTCCCCCCCACCCCTGCCTCGCTCTTGCCCTCTCTCTTACCTTCTCCCTCCCCCCATCTCTTTTGTCTCTCTTTCCTCTTCCTACATATGTCTATCTCCCCTGGAACTTCCTGGGCTGTGACCTGTATGATCAATACTCTGAGGCAAGCCTCCTTATTTGAAGAAATACTGCAAATTAGGGGTTGGCACAAACGGAATATAAATGGCTGGGGAGGCTTAAGCAATATTTGGATAAATCAAATCAGATCCTCCCACATACTCCATCTGAATATATTTAGTCATTAATCGTTCCTTGAGAGTGTATTCTAGGCCAGGTAGAATACTTAGTGCTAAGGGAATAAAGGTGAGCAAAATGAAGACCTTTGTGACAATAAATAACAACAACAATAATAAACTGACATGGCAGTAACTTGTTGTCACCCTATGCGTCTCAGTTTCCACAAGGTTTGATATAGCAGTCATTTTAATTATCATTGCCTTTTTTGTCCAATCAATAATTTATTCTTTGTTCATAGCTTTTTACAGAAAACCAGAATAATATACAGACAATTATATACATGGATCTTACCTAAAGGAACATACAAGTATCAAATTGGTTTTATCTATAGAAAGAAACAATACAGAACTCATTATCAGCTGTCTAAACAAGCATTGAGGCTGATTGTGGAACAGAACATTAATTACTCATATGCAATTTAAATTGCAGATATATATATATATATCAACTATTCTTTTGTTTCAATGCAGTAAACATAATTTATCCAATTTTTCTCAGTCTTACCTCGACCCCAATGTCAGCCTCATTTCATAACAGTGGCACCATATAATATCTGTCTTTTTGTGACTGAGATATTTTACTCATCATAATGTCTTCCAGGGTTACCCATTTTGAATAATATTGCCATCAAAATTTGGGGATTAAGAAAAGGATCGCTGGGCTTTATTTCAGTATGTTTCAGCATGGATTCAGACTCATAACCTTTTCATTAACCCTACTTGGGAAATAATACTAAACTCGTTAACAAACCCATAGCCCATCTGAGAATTCCAACTCCTGGTGAACCTGGGAGACAGAGTGGAAGTGACCCTTAGAGTCTCCCAGGCTGCCCTCCCTGTGGCAGCAGACCACCTGATCTTGCAGCAATGGGGTGACTGGTGCGTCCCATTCACGGCACATTTGGGTTTCTTATAACTCTGCTCTCCAGAACTCACTGTGCCTCTCCACTGGGTTTCAGAGGCTGGCAATCACACAGAAGGAGGCTGTCCATCTTTCTCTCCGGGAAGTGGATCTGAACCGCTGGAGAGGCGTGAGCTTTGAGGTAAGTAGTACAACTCCTTACAGACTCCACCAATATCTCTTCATGGTTGTACATGTTAAATCATTTTCACGACTAAACCCAAACTAAAAGCAATGGCTCGGAGTAGATTCTAACTCATCGTGACCCTTCAGGAGAGAGTAGAATTGCCCCAAGGTTTTCCTAGGCTGCATTATGGGAGCAAAGGATGTTGGGAAGTTTTTTCCCCTACAGAATGACTTATGCCTTCAACTACTGACCTTTCAGTTAGCATTCAAGTGCTTCAATCATTGTGCCACCATGGACCTCTTCATGACCCCGCTTCACTGTCGTCCAGCAGGTTCTGACTCAAAACAACACTCCATAGGATTCCCAAAGCTTTAAACAGCAACAGGAGGAGACTGTCCATTCTCCCATGAAGCCACCGCTGGATTTGTTTGAATCACCAGAAAGGTGCACTCTGGATTAGCAGGGAAATTGGCTGTAGGGGAGACCACCAGAGCTCTCTTATCCATGACTAGGGAGCTCTGGTGGCCTAGTGGCAAGAAGCTTCACTGTAATCTCAAAGGCACACAGTTCGAGGCCACCAGCAACTCCAAGGGAGAAGGATGGGCAATCTCCTCCCGTGCAATTAACTGCCCAGCAAAGGGTTAGCTGTGGGTTGGTTCTAATAACAACAACAAATAACAGTGTGGTATTATTACCCTTAATAATAGACTCGAGGTACTTATGAGTACAAAGCCATAACATAATGGAATAAGAGGAATTTCTGTTTGTTTGTGTTTTGGTTTTTATTTGTGTTTGCTTTGTTTTAATGCTGGTCATTTTCTCAGAAGAACTTGATTCTGTTTTTGTTTGAGGATGAGACTGGCTGCAGATTGTAGAGGTCTGCTTTATATTCAAATTTGTATGTCTAGAAATTTTTATTGTATTGATTTTTTATACAATTCTCAGAAGTAGTCACTCATCTATATTTTCTCAGCTAGTTTAACTGAGGGAAGATTTGAACTCAAGTCCTCACAATCCAGGCTATAGCTGTTCTTTATCCAATCCATCCCCCTCCACAACTCTATGCTCCTTTGCTCCGTCAAAAGAAAAATAAAGAAAAAAAGAAAAGAGGAAAAGTCCCAGAGAGCGACATCTGCGCTTCTTTCCTTTGCGTTTGAGATGGTTTAGATGAGTGTTTAGATGGAACTGAAGACCAAGGACCCCATTGGCTGCTGTTGAGGGCTCTCTGACTGACAGCAACCCCAGAAGGCAGAGGAGACCTGTCCCTTTGGCTTTCCAAGGCTCTAATTCCTAATGGAAAGAGAATGGCCCACCTTTTCCATGTTTGGGGCTGGATTCCAACCATCAACATTTCTGTTTTGAGGCTTCTGCTATTTTTCCTTCTATCGAGGAATCTGTTTCGGAGTCAAAGACTGAAGCCACTTCTAAGTAAATATACATGGCTTATCAGCTTTTCTCACTAAAAAATGTAATAGGGATCAGAATAAAATGTACAGATATAATGTGGCATTAGGCCACAGTCTGAGCAGAAAAAGGGATTCATAGCATATTCATGTCACAATGCAAGGAACTCTAATCCATCATTCAGTGGGCATTTAGAATCCAAGTAGCCCAAGTGGTGCAATGCTTAAGTGCTCAGACTGCTAACTGAAATGTTGATGGTTTGATCTCACCTAGAAATTTTGTGAGATAAAAGATCTGACAATCTGAAGGGGGGTGGGGTGGGGGGCAGAGAGAAAATTGCAACAATGAATGAGTGCCAATCCAAAATTTCTGTAAATGTTTATTAAAATGAATAAAATATTTATAATAAAAAAAAATTTAACCCCCCCCAAAAAAAGATCTGAAAATCTGCTCTCCTAAATATTTCCGCCTAGGAAGCCCTGGGAGATAGTTCTAGCCTGCCCGGCAGGATCTCCATGCATGGGAATTGCTTTGATGACATGTAACAGTGGTAATATGCTGAGTCATAGTCACTCGGGCACTTTTCACATGGGGGTACTTTTCACAAATCTGTGAGGTTGTCACAGGTAAGAGTGGAAAATACAGGAGCGAAATAAAATGAGCAGGCTAAGATGATCTTCTGGTTTCTCTCATCCAGAGAGGACGAAAGGAGAGAGGCTATCGGCATTTTTTAGTTGTCTTTTTGTTTGGAAGGTGTTTGGTTTGGTTTCCACATGATGCTCTGCTTGAAGAAATGTGCTTCTTGGAACTTGGCAGTGTCATAACCTTTGTCTGATAATCTTGACTTCCTAAGGCCAATTAGAGATGGTAAATATGTGTTTAAGTGCGTCCTGCCATCCTACCTCCAACCCCAACCATCCCTAAGGATTCTTCTCCTGACCACTAATTATATTTTTTTTTTCTTTTCAGCACAGTTATGGAAATTTTTGTGAGTCTGTGGCCATGTCTCCGTGCTGCCCCTCCTGAACACCATTTATGTTGCAGAAAAAGTGCATTTGTAACACAATCTAATGGATGCAGCAGTAGGCAAAAAGATAGTTATTATGGTATAAAATATCGATTGGAAAAACAGGAGATCTCTTGATTTCAAAACCTGAGCAAAAACATAAAGAGATGAATTAATGATACTGCAAGACCCCAGAGGTGTCTCTCTGCCTGGAGGTGCTTCCGCTGACCCTTTCTAACCTTACCTCACCCAGAGGTCTTCCCAAACAGTTGCCTAAATTAGCAAGCTCATTTGCATCTTATCCCTGCTTCTCTTTTAATTTCAGAAAAACCTCGAGGTTAGGTGAGCTCTTTTCTACAGGTACTATGCTAAGCATATGCTAAAGCATCATTAAAAGCAGACTGGAAGGACTTCTGATCTGTGGCCCTGTTCTGTGATAAGAATTCCATGACATTAACTTAGAGTTAATAAACTCTAGTGGCTTAGCAGTAGGGAGTTGTGCTGCCAATCCAAAGGCAGGCAGTTCAAATCCATCACCTGCTGTCCAGGAGAAAGATGGGCAGTCTCCTCCTGTGTGATTTACTGCCTCTGAAAAGCAGCTACAGGGTGAGTTATGAGTCTATGGCACATAACAACTACAATTTATAGTTACAGGATGCATAGCTCTCTGCATTTCCATCTCAACACTGACCCGTTGAATATCATCCTCTGTCCTTGAGTCTGGTGACTGGCTAGCGCTGGCAGGAATTAGGCAAGCGTGGCTGGAAGCCAGACACAGTCTTGAAGGGCCAGACCACTGACAGGGGCTCAATAATTAGTGCAATGCTAGATGCATAGTAGGGCCTCGTTCAATAAGGATCTGCTGAATTAATGGATGTGTGTGCTATCTCCCTGTGACACCATCAGTTGATAACGCAGGGCTAATTGGCTGAACATTATAAATAGGAACAGCACTGACCACCTCTTTTGCTCCTCAAAGTCAACGAAATGTATCTGAAGACTCCTTTTCAAGAAAAAGTTTATATTCATTTTTAATCTTATTGTGGATTGTTTTAACAATCTGTGTGAGGTGGAAAATGAAGATATTCAAACATTTTATGTGATGTTTTGAATAATAAAGATGCTTGAGGAAAGCAGATAGAAAAAAATAAAAGGACGTTTTAGGCTTACACATAATTAGCAAAATATTAGTTATTCATAATATGGTAGCTCTTGATGTAGAGCTAATCTGAGTTCAGCAACTCCAAGACCAGCTTCGTAGTGTGAGGATTTTACAGCACTTTGTTAATGAGGTATATGTCTACGGCACTACACTGTTAACTGTAAGGTCGGTAGTTTGAATCCAACAGCTGCTCAGTGGGAGAATCTTGCTCCTGTCAGGATTTATAGCCTTGGAAATTGTATGGAGCAATTCTCCTCTGTCCTATCAGGTCACTATGAATCAGAATTGATCAGACAACGGGCTTTCTCTTGTTTTCTTACAATGCTTTGTACAAATCCTAAAACTCATACTTCTTATCATTTTATTGTGACATGAGAAAAAGTACACAAAGAATGATGATCTTTTTTCATTCACCCATTAATATGCATCTTGTTTATGACATTAATTAGCAGGTTTTCAGGTATTAGGGTGGCCTAGACAAATGGTGGTCCATGTCCACTCCATTTATAGACACAAGAAAACAAAAATAATAGATATGATGATAATTCTGAAACTCTGAATTCAAAATGAAAACACAAACAAGTACTTCAAACATCCACTGAAGGAAGAAACAGAATGAAAATATTGAATAAGGATGTTCCAATATTTATTGTCTACCACAAAGCAGAATAAATATTTATTATGGTCCTTCCCATATAAAACAATTATGTAGAAAGGGTAACCCTAGACCCAAATCCAAGTATAAATTCTGCTTATATTTGTGATATTATTAATCATTGATAGACATTGCTATTCTCTGAAAAAGAAAATCCATTACTTTATTTTCCCTCATTAATTCAGTGAGCTCTAGCAAATAAACCCAACAGATTTGAGAGACATATCTCCTTATTCATGGGCAATCTGTTGTCATGCATTTATGGCCTCTGAACACCCTCTGGAGGGTCGGCTATGAGTCAGTTGCTATTCAGTGGCACATAACACCAACTCCTTAGTTAAACTAATGTGTACGTGGATGTCGAGCAATATAAAATCGTGACCTGAGCCAGTGTTTGTGGTCGATGTGCTATCTGTGATAGCAGTTCATCTAACATTGGCGTTGCCCTAACCATCTACCCTGAAGACAACATTCTTTTTTTCCCCTCCTGAGGTCTACTACAAGCATATACTAAACTATTCCCCAAATATCTTTTCCAATATAGTCAAATAGATGCAGATTCGATTGCTTGTGCCCCAAAAGCCATGAAATGCATCATTATCAACACATTTTTACAACGGACCACTAGAAAACAGATAGAATTATGGAATCAATTTTACCAACAGGTTACAAGAAGAACTTGTCCTGAGAACACATTTAAACCGCTCTGTACTAAACCACACGTATGTGTCTCTGACCAATCATGTCATCTCTCTTGCATTACACGCTTCTCGCTTCCACATTTTCACTTCTAGATATCTTGCTTTAAACTTCCCTGAGAGTCGTTTCAGTGGCTATGACATTTGTAATCTTTCTTTTCCACTCCAGTGGCACAAGAACTGAGTCTTTTTCTTTGGCTGTTGGTGTGGTTATTTTTACTCTCTGGCAATGGATGTTTCCTAATCTAAAACAGCCCTCATTTGCTTTTATTTCATCAGACTCCATGACATTGCTGCATGACATTCACAGTCTTGATCTCAATAAACTCCCACCAGCATATGTCAAATTCCGAAGTACTGGTTGTTAGTGGTGGAGTCACAAGCTGTTTGACTTTGTTGCTTGCAGCTTATTTGGTCCTGTGTGAAGCATAATGTCCACCAGGCCATAAAAACAACCAAGCAACCAACCAAACCCACTGCTGCAGACCAAATTCCAACTCCAAGGGGCCCCCTAAGACAGAGTAGAACTGTCACATCAGGTTTCCAAAGCTGTGGGTTTTTATGGAAGCAGACTGTGGCATCTTTATCCTGCAGAGAAGCTGGTAACTTCAAACTCGTGACCTTTTGACTAGCCGCTGTGTCATGGAACCACTAGGGATCATATGACTCACAAAAGGTCTCACAGGCTTGAAATCCATTGTAAGTCTTTTCTCAGCCACAATAAGCATGTGGGAGTAGATTTTTCTTCTCAGGCTGGGTCCAGTCCACTTTGAACTGGTAAAGTATTAATACTCACACTGATGAACTCTGACTCCTGTGGAGTACTTCTGCTCTGCATTAGATGAAGTTAAAAGTCATGAAGAACCTTGCTTTGAATCATATGCCCTTAAATACATACCCTCAAGGATCTTTGATGCTTCATAACTTCTCACCGTGGTGTCTAGAACACTTTTAAAGTTTTCTCTTAGAGAAAAGAAGGCATTACAGAAAGATAGCATGTGCCTATGTTTGTCAAGCAGATTTCATTCCTTCCCATGCCACTACCCAGCCACTACCCACACCTCAGGGTTCAAGGCTGTTTTGACTCCTATGAACAGCTCTGTCTGTCTGCACACACACTCAGCAAGTATTTCCGTTTGCGTGGAGGTGTTCTTCACTGGCAGTGTTTTATGTTGCAAAGGTTGAAGGGAGGAGATTTGTGACAAAGGAAAATTACAGCTCTTTTTTCTTCTATTGGGAAATGTAATTGATCTTTAACCTTGTTATTTTTTTTTATTTTATTTTTTTTTAGGCATTAACTGCTTTATGTAACTGCCCACTTTTAGCCTCAATAATACTCGTCTATCATTCTCAACACACAGGAAATCAGATGGATAGAAAGGATATTTTTGTAAAAAATTGCTTCATATTGAACTCCACCATTTTGGATTCTTTTTGTGGAGTTGTTTACCATAAACCTGCTTCCTATAGTAGTAAATTTTAAAAAATCATCATAATTATGAAAGGGTGGCATTCTCCTAAAGTCGTGTTAGAGCCCATGAAAGGAGACATTCAGCTGCATCGAGATGTCCCTGGACAGCTCCTTTGTCCTCCCAAGCTGTCCTGTCCAGTCCCCCTCCCCTTTCATTACCATTTAGAAAAGAGCAGGGATTTTAGGAGATAAAAGAGCTGGGAGAGAAGGCCCAGGAAGGGAAGTGAGCTCTGTCAATCTCCGGCTTTGCCAGAGAGGACGCTGAAAAGTGTTCTTCAGGGAAAATGAGGCTTGGTCAACACATATTCAAACTAAAGTGACCTTGAGAGAACGATTACTAAATAAGAACAGCGCAGGCCGAGCTTCTTGAGAGAATACAAATTAATCAGCAGGGAAGGAGGCAGAGCGACCGAAAGGAAGGAGTAAGATCGAGAAAGAAAACAAGCAAGCAGACAAATGGAAAAGGCCTTCCTTGCCACTTACCTTCTCTGCGGACTGGGCTGTGCCGAAAAAGATGGGAATAAAGGCCAGCCAGACGATGCAGGTGGTGTACATGGTGAACCCGATGGGCTTGGCCTCGTTGAAAGTCTCTGGGACGCCTCGTGTCTTGATGGCGTAAACAGTACAAGTCACCATCAAGAGGATACTGTATCCGAGGGAGCAAATGAGTGAGAGGTCCGAGATGTCACACTTGAGCACTCCCCTGGCGTTCTCGGGGTCCAGGGTCCGCTGCTCCCCGTAGTCTATGATGATGTGGGGCGGGTCCACCACGAACCACACAAACACCCCGAGGAGCTGGATGGAGATGAGGCTGAAGGTGATGACCAGCTGCGACGCTGGGCTGATGAACTTGGGGGCCGTGACGGACTTCTTGCCCTGCTCGAAGATGCGGTGGATGCGGTTGGTCTTGGTGAGCAGGGCCGCGTAGCTGAAGCACATGCCCAGGCCCAGGAAGATCCTCCGGAAGGAGCAGATGACGGTGTCCGGGGCTGCGATCATCAGAAAGGTGATGGAGTAGCAGAGAAAGATGCCGGTGAGGAGCACGTAGCTGAGCTCCCGGCCTGAAGCCCTCACGATCGGCGTGTCGTTGTAGCGCACGAAGGTGACAATCACGAAGGTGGTGGCGATGATGCCCAGGATGGCGATGAACACGGGCACCACCGCCCAGGGAGAATGCCACTCCAGCTTGATGATGGGGATGAGCTGGCAGCCCGTGCGGTTGACGTTGGGCCTCTGGTCCAGAGGGCAGAGTTCGCAGGAGAGCTCGTCCACCTGGTAGTTGTAACCCTCGCAGCGCTCGCAGTGCCAACAGCAGGGCACCCCCTTCACCTTCTTCTTCCTCTCCCCGGGCTTGCAAGGCAAGCTGCAGACAGAAGCCGGGGGAGCGAGCTCCCTGTTCGCCCACTGCATGCTCTCCACCTGTGGGGAGAAACAATTAATGAGCCTTCGGATCTCCCCCCATTTATAACAGCCTAATCCCAGCCACAGGTGCGTCATAAATCACCGGGAGCAAGCAGTACAAATAGAGTTTACCATCGTCAGAGCCCCATGCCTCTGCCCGATATTGGCTTTATGAAAGTGGTAAGTGATTGGGTGCCATAAATCACTCACGTCATCAACCTGACAAGTGTCATTAGTTTCCATTTACCTCCTCAGTGCTGACCACTCTGACGTCTGGAGGAAGATTTATCACCCGAAACAGTTTCAAAACTCCAAAAGAAAAAAAATATGCCCTATGGAAATATGCTTTAGAGGTAATTATAGATATAAATGCCAGAAACCCGGAGACACTGCATTAGGATCTAATCATATATCAGAGGAGAAGCAATCACTTATTTGAAGGAAATCTAAGTATAGAGACCAAAGCTTAGGAGTGCTTAGAGGGTGTAAGAGGGGAGGAGTGTACCTGCGTAAAGGATACAGTTTCAGCTAATGCTCGTGGGAGGAGTTGGAAAAGGAGCAGAGCGTGTGGGACACAGTGTTTGCAGAATATGGAGCCTCACCAATGGCCTGGTGATGCCTTTGAACTGACTTGTTACATGTAGTTTAATCACAGTCATAAAAAGTATTATCTTTCCACCTAAGGAAACTCAAATCAAATTGTATCATTTTTGAAAGGAAATGGTAAGATGAGTTATCTAAGCTCTGACTCTTCTTAAATGATGTGTTCATAGACATCGCTGTACTAACACTTTAGCCCAGGGACTTCTTTCTTTCTTTCTCCTTTGTCTTTGATTTCCAAAACCTGAAAAGACAGAATAGCCTCATGGAACTGTTCTCCGGTTTCAAACACACTCTGATAGCGGGTTTAAAGCAACCAATTGGCACATGTGAAGCAACTGCCCATCACCTAGGGTGCCTTATCTACCTCGGGACCCAAGATTCACAAATCACTCATTTGAGTTAAGCGACAGAATACCACCATTAATATTAATATGTCCATTGTTGTAGCCATTAGTTGTCATCGAGGAGTGATCTTCTGAACAGATCCAAAACCTTGTTCTATCTTATACGGTTCTAACAAAACTCAAAACAATTGCTTTCAAGTCAAAACTAACCCTCCAGTAGATTTTCAAGGCTGTAAGTCACACAAGAAAAGATAGCTCATCTTTCTCCCACAGAGCTGGTGATGCGTTCAAACTGCCAGAGAGGCACCACTTTGGAGTTAACAGTGCCTCTCCCTTTACACTACACTACCAGAGCTCAGTGGCATCCTGAAAGATGTAGAAAGGGAGAGGGTGCATTCTCATCAGGTCATTCCCAGGTCACAGTGACCCTCTAAGGAAGAGTACAACTGCCCAATAGGGTTGACAAGGCTGTAAATCTTTATAGAGAGAATGTTTCATCTCCTCCCTTTAGAAAGGTGTAGTGACAACTGCTGACGATTTGGTTTGAATCTTTGTCTTATTCTGATTGTTGTTAGATGCCATTGAGATGGCAGTGACCCATAGTGAGCCTGTGAATGGTGGATCTGAGTCCTACCCTGTCCTGCCCCAACTTCATCATGTCTGATATATTTAAGCCCATTGCTACAGACACTGTGTCAATCCATCTCCTTGAGGGGCTTTCTCTCCTCTGCTGATCTTCTGTTTTTCTAAGAATAACACAGGCATTGAAAGGGACCACCTGTGGGCTCAAGAGCACAGTCTTGTGGGTGCATTGAAGTCAGGTGGCATAGCACTGTTCACAAAGAAAATGGTATAAATCCTACATTGGTGAGTAGCAAATAGACTTTTTTTTTGTAGGAATAATATCCTTTATTTCAATGCAAATAGACTCTTAAAAGCTTATGCACAAACATCAAAGATGCAACTTTGGTTTCTCCATCTGGACTACGACTGAAGAAAGGCAAAGACATATGAAAACAGTTACTCCCAAGAACTGATGGAGCTCACAAACCTCAATCTCCACACGTGTTAAATAAATGGGAGAAATGGATAGGTGCTGCTGCATTGTGGGGAATACTATCTTACATCCTGAAACAAAGTCAGTATAAACTGTTGAATGAAAAAATCAATTTGTTCTGTAAACTTTCACTCAAATCACATTAAAAAGTTACAAAGGAAAGAAACGATAGCCTGTGTCAATTACCATGTACTCAAGAACAGTTCAAAAGGGTGCAGGATGGTCAATATCGCTTCTCCCGCCTGGTGTCATCTCTCTTCTGGAACCATTGACTGAGCTTGTTCTCATGAATAGGTCTATTTCTTACGGCACTTCTCCCCTTTCTTATTGGGTGAATGGTTGAATGGCTGAGGGCAGAGGCTTATAGTTTCTGCACTCAATACTTATAAATATCCGTCTAATCTCTTCAAAGCAGAAGAGAGAAACCATGCATCTTTAAATACAAACATTCTCCCTTGAGAAAGAAGATGCCATTTCATGTGTCACAGGACTCTCAAGACTATAAAAGACCTATCCTGTCTGCTCACCACAAAAGAAATCTATCATAACCCTCCTAATTTCCCATGAGGTTTGAATGATTCAGAAAGGTGGTTTTATTTACTTATAGTACTCCATTGAGAAAGGGAAAAATGGGGAAAATTCAAGGCACAGAGTGGCTTCTCTGAAAAATGTTCAGAAAATATTAAATATGCCACTGAATGGCTAAAGTATTGATTTTAAACCTTAATGGTCTTTAGCATAAAACATATAAAATACTTTTTGTGAAGGTTATGTTTCAAAGATAATTATTGCAAAATAAAAATTGCATTCATGCTGGGCTGATAGAGATTTACAATGTTATGTTAGCAAAACATCTCATAAATATTCCATTTCAGGGTTGATAGAGACCTGAGCGGTCAGCTTGTCTAACCCCATTTCTGTTGCTTTACTTTTCAATGCTTTTGATTGTTAGTAAAAACCCCAATTTTGTTAACAAAAGATGTTGTTGTTGTTGTTAAGTGCTGTCGAGTAGGAGGCGACTCCTAGTGACCCTATGAACCAAAGACCTGGACACCTGTATAACTTTCGTTCTTTCTCCAGGTTCATAGGTTTTCCTGTGGCAAGCTATTATGGAAGTGGATATTGATTCCAAGCTTGTTTGAATCGAGGAGCTCCACCAAACACTGTCTACCATGCGTAACCGTTATCACATTTGACACATCACTGTCATAGTGTTCAGCTTCACAGCAACCACAAGTTTCCTCTGTACAGAAAGTGGACATACTAGGGTTATACAACCTAGAAGTATGTTTCACAAAAAACAAGCAAAGGCAGACCTGAGGGCCACAGGTTAAAGTTGCCCACCTTTGGCTTGGAAGCATGACTTTCTGTTCACTAGGCCAACCGCGCTCGCGCTAGCTCTCGCTCGCTCTCTCTCTCTCCACACTAAATAGATCTCATTGCATTGGAAAATAGCTGCCATTATAAATGAGGTATAAAGTTTTAGGAATGTTGGGCATACATAACCAGTGAAAACAAATAAAAGGAGAAAAACTACATAGAAGTTATAGAAAAATATCAGGTCTTTTAGTAGCATGGTATTTTCCTTAAATAAAAATATATTCAAATTAAAAATGTAGCATTTTTAAAGTGATGAATGAACTTTAAGCAGATTTTAGTAAACACCTTGGTGACAATCCTGCTAAACATATTTGATTTTATAATTTTCACCACTTAATCTATGCATAACTATATTGTGTATTACTGCCTTTGATGAAGTCTAGGAATCAACCAGCATCTACTTCAGAGAAGAAGAATAAATAACAGCTGAAGAGGCAAGATATTATAAACACATTAATAGGTAAGATTAACAATTTATTTTGTATATGTTGCTAAGTGAGGATTTAAAACAATGCTAACTGAGAAAATGAAATGAAACTATCTCATTTTCACAACTATGTTTCAAAGCATAAGCAAGGTTAATTCAACTATTTCCCAATGCTGTATAAATAAATTTCTACCATCCTTCACAAAAGGATCATAAAAAGAAGCCTTAGCCATGCATTTCTAAATTTGCCCTTTTCTGTCCTTACACATTAGGGAGCTTTGGTAAGCCACTGGCAAAACACTGCGCTGGTTCAAATCCACATGGTTCAAACTTACCAGCTGCCCCTTGGGAGAAGGCTGGACAATCTCTTCCAGTGCCATGAACTGCCTCTGAAAACCTGATGGAGGGTCTACTATGGGTCAGTTCCAACTCAATGGTGCACAACAAAAATAACAATTTACATTACAGAGTTATGGTGGCCCAGTAGTAAGAAACAATGGTGCAATTCCAAAGGCGCACAGTTCAAATCCACTAGCTGTTCTACAGGAGAAAGAGGGCAGTCTCCTTCCGTGTGATTAACTGTCTCTAAAACCTGCTGGAGGGTCAGCTATGGGTCGGTTCTGACTTGATGGTACACAACAACAACATAGGACTTTCTTTTTTTGGTCTAAATGGTATAACCTAAAAAACAGATCATAGTTATATGGGCCGACCAAACACACAGCTCAATCCTGTCTTGATAATGCTCACCAACAGTATTTCATGGAACGGGTTCCAATCTAGTGCATCCCATGAAGCGTAAACAATCATCTGCTTTTTCTGTTCAGATCCTATTATTATTGCAAACCAATATACCATCAACCACGTACAAAATCTCAAAACCTTGGATGATGCTTGAATTTTTAAAAACCTGTAAGCTTTCCATAGCATTCAACTTAGAATACTATTGAGTAAATTCCTAAAGAAAACACTATTTTTTTAGAACAATATCCTTGTGTAGTTTATTAATGTTTAAAAAAGGATTACAGTTGAAAGCTCCATTATCATTCATCACTTCCAGCATTCACTACAAAATTCTTATTCATTACGGTATTTCCATTAGAATATTTATCCCAGATAGTAAATGAAACTTGCTTTCATTAGGGTTATTATCACACATGTGGGAAATTTTAAATGCAATGCTTTCAGATAATTGATGCCTAGTCTTATCATTCTTAATTAGCTCCTTTCATGGGTTCTAAATAAGTATAGTATTAATATTCATTTTTGATAGCTATTTTGTTGTTCTTCGGTGCCATCAAGTCAACTATGACTCACAGTGACCTTAGGAAAAAGAGATCTGAGATTTGCCTTATCCTGTGTTCAGTAACTAGTATATACTAGGTCCCTAATATATAAAATCCCACTCTGCAAGATGCAGCGCTTGTTGAATTGAATGGTCGGCTGCATTTGCAGACATTTCTGATGGCACTGGGGAGTTTTAACAATCTTTTACTCATTATTTTCTGGATAATCAGCCATTTTAAGTGTGCATTCAATTATTATGAGTTATAAAAATGCCAACATTTGGAATATCTTTGTATCATAATGATTCAGATATGAATGAGTACAAGTTACACAGTTATAGGACAATATAATTTAATATAAAGTTTCGTAGGTTTTTGTTGTTAATGCCATCAAGTCATCTGTGACTCACGGTGGTGACTCTATATATACACCAGCTCTGAACTCTGCCCTGTCCTGAGCCAGTCTCACTGACTCCAAAACACCTACTCCTATTGCCACAGTTACTGTATCAATCCATCTATGAACCAACTCAGTGAATCTTAGTTGGTCTTCAGAACTTGTAAATCTTAATAGGAAAATAGGGTCCATCTTTCTCTCTATGAGTAACAGGTGAATAACCTGTAACAAACCTTTGGAGCAATCCCCTTCTAGTTAGCCAGGAAACACGCTACTGACTACGCCATTAGAATGTCACAAATGTGAGTATGTGTATGTGTCTGTGTGCATTTTTTTATTATTCTTCTGTTTCTTTGGGGTCATTTACAGATATAAATTACCATATAAGAGATAATGGATTTTTTAAAAATTATTACTACTTCACTATGGATAATATCTCAATATAAAGAAAAGAAATTCCTTGAAGTTCTGGACAACTTCAATATATTTTTTCCAGTTATCATTTCACTTAACTCCATAAACAGTGTCCAGGGAAGCTTCAGCCAAAAGGTACCAAACAATAAATTGCACTGGGAAGATCCTGCTGCAAAATATCTCACTGAAGTGTTAACTTTTTTAAAAAATAACACTTTGAGAGCATAAGTGTGTCTGATCCCAGTGATAATATTTTCAATTGCCTTATATTTGTTTGATATGCCAGATGTAGATAATTTTTAAAAGTACAATGTTTCCACCTGTTATATAACAACTATTGCTGTTGTTAAGTGCCCTAGAATCATAGACAATCCACAGCAACCCTGTGAACAAAAGTCTTTAACAAAAAACTTTCATCTTTCCTCCAGGTTCATAGACTTTCTGGAGGCTAGCTTTTTTTTGCGGGGGGGGGGGGGGGAGGGCGGAATTGGATGCCATTTCTGCTTCCAAGACTATTGAAAGATAAATTCAAGAAACTATTCTAAATACCATAGTATGTACAAAATATAAATACATACGTGGGGAAATATTTTAAAACTGTAAGACTTCTTCATTACAAACTATGTAAAAATATTGAACATAGTGAAAGATCTAAGTATACAATATCAAGTTCTGTGCTCATGAATCATGACACTTAATATTGGTTAAAGAGCTATAATCCTTAATTTGCTCAAAGAGTCACTGTAATCACTATAAAAAAATCTAAGGTGCTTCTTTGCAGAAATTGACAAGCAGAACATCCAAGTCATGAGGAGTTACATAACACTAAGAATCTCTGAAATAATTTTGAAAAACAAAATCACAGAACTTACACTTCCTGAGTTTAAGTCCTACTCCAAGGCTACATTAATTATGAGAGAGTGACATTGTCAAAAAATGTTCAGATCAATGAAATAGTACTGAAAGTCCAGGAATAAATCCTCAATTTTATGATCAATAAATCTTTAGTAGGAAGTCAATGTAATTCAGTAGAGAAAGTATAGTCTGTTTCATTAGGAGGTGTCAGAAAAACTGGATATTGATATGTAAAATAATAAAATTGCATATTCAAATATTAGCTCGAAATGAACCCAAGACCTAAATGCAAAACCTAAATGTATAAAACTCTTAGAAGAAAACATGTTTCTGGTGTTGTTGTTATATGCCCTCAATCTGACCCTGCAGTAGATTTTCAGGACTAAACACTGCATAGGAGGACACTGCTCATCTTGCTCCTGTAGAGAAGCTGGTAGATTCAAACCTCTTGCCTTTAGGTTGGCAGAACAACTCCTTACCATTAGGTCTCACCAGAGTGGCCTAGAAGAAAACATAGGAGTAAATGTATGTAACCTTGACACAGAAATGGTATCTCAGAAAAGATGCCAAAAGCATCACTAAAGAAAAATAGATTAACTGGACTTCATTGAAATGAAGCACATAAGTGTTTCAACAGACAACTTTAAGGAATTTGGAAACTAAGACAGTATGACATATTCAGAATAAGCAAATCTATACTGACAGAAACTAAGCAGCTTGTTGCTTTCCAGGAACTGTGGACAGAGAGGAATGAGGAGTCATTATGTGTGGTTAAGGATTATAATGAGAGTAATCAAAAATTAGACAGTGGTGATGGTCAAGTGAACCTGTGAATTTACCAAAACACAATGAACTGTCCACAATACACTTTATAAGGAGGAGTTTTACAGAATGTGAATTATTTAAATAATAATCATATATACATATATTCATATTGAGTCGTAGGGTGTAATTTGTTGGACTGCTAGCAAAAAGTTCAATGGTTCAAAACCACCAGCCTTTGCAAGGACAAAGAGGGGAAATCTTCTATGAAGATTTACAGCTTGAGAAACCTGAGAGAAGGACTCTATGAACAATGAATTAGCTCGAGAGAGTGAGCTTGATTTGGTAGATAGATAGATGATAGATAGATAGATAGATAGATAGATAGATAGATAGATAGATACACACACACACACATAGATGACAGCTAGTCAGATAGACAGACAGATTCTTGTATATAGGGATCTCCAGTGGTGTAGTCCACCAGAGAGCTCTTGTGGCCTAGTGGTAAGAAGCTGTGCTGCAATCCCCAAGGCACATGGTTCAAATCCACCAGCTGTCCCATAGGAGCATGGGCAATCTCCTCGGGCAATTTACTACCTTTACAAACCTGCTTGAGGGTCAACTATGACTTGGTTTTGACTTGATGGCACACGACAACAACAACAACAGGTGGCTTAGTCCATAGGGAATTGAGCCACCAAATCAAAGGCCATGCCTCTCTGACTGTTCAAATCTACGAGGAGATCAAAGGAAGGAAGAGAAGAATCCTCCAGCATGATTTCCAGTGTTGGAAACACAATGGAGGGTCAATTATGGACCTGTTCTGACTTGAAGACAATGAGTGAGCTGAGTTTGGTTGTGGTTAAAGTGTTTTAACCAGGACACAGATGACAGGTTTGTATTTCAAAAAGAGTCCTGGGGGAAGAGTTTTGGCCACAAACAGGTGAGTCATGCTGAGTCTGTTGCCAAATTTCAGGTAAATGGTAAACGTAATCTAAATTATAAGAGTGAAAATAAATATAAATAGGTTTTCTATCAGTTACTTTTTCAGGCGCCACCTAGCTTTGGTACACAGATTGTTTTAGGCACACACAGATAAGTGGATGATTTTAGACCCAAAAGTCACTTGGGATCATACCGCTCAAACCATGAAATACCTACATGGAGTTAAGGGTAGGTAATCCTGTTGCAAAAATGTAAGACAGCTGATTCATCAGCTAACAAATACGGTGTTATGGATTGAACTTCCTCCTCATAGAGTGTTAATGATTATAATTGTTGATGCAATACCTTTTGAGAATACGTTTTCTTTGTTATGATGATGAGAAAATACCAGTGTGTCTTAACTCTAATAATTTCTGAGTTGTAATGAGTAACACAGATATATGGATAAGAACAAATGGTGGAAGAGAAAGATGCTACATGGAGATTGCAAAGGAACAGAGGACCAGAAACTGACAGATATAAAAACCTTCCCCAGCAGAAAGCAAGAATCTTCTCCTAGACTAGATGCTCTGTATTTGGACTTCAAGCGGTCAGGTCTTCCATTCATAGGGTCACTATGAGTCACCTATGACTTGGCAACACTTAACAACAACAGCATAGAGAGAGATTAGTTGGCCTACTGGACAGAAAGTGATGCTACCAAGTCAAAGGTGGATGACTTTAATCGCAGCCCTCAGTCCTGTTTCTAATTGTTTTAGGTGAAATATTCTTCTAGATCATGTAGCCCTGGTCTGTCCACTTGCTATACAGCAGTAACTAGTAGTTACTGTAACGCTGAACACTGTGACACTGATGATAATGATAATGACATGTGATAATGGTTACCCGTGGTAGATAGTGTTTGGTGGGGCTTCCTGATTAAAACAAGCTTGGAAGCAGGAGTGGCGTCCACTTCCAGCTTGCCTCTGAAAACCCTAGAAACCTGGATAAAGGATGAAAGTTCTACAAGCATTCAGGTCTTTCATTAATAGGGTCACTATGAGTTGTCTATAACTCAACAGCACTTAACAACAACATTCTTCTTACTCAGGTGTTCTGGTGGCCTAGCGGTAAGAAACTGCACTACTATCCTCAGAGCACATGGTTTGGATCCACCAGCTGCTCTGTAAGAGCATGGACAATTTTCCATGCGATTCACCATCTCTGAAAACCCTCTGGAGGGTTGGCTATGGGTCAATTCCAATTTGATGGTGCACAACCACCACCACCACCACTCTTAATAGGAAGCCGTGGCAGCCTTATTGTAAAGATAACTTACCAGCTTCAAGTCACTCAGTTTGAATCTATGAGCTTCCCTGCAAGATAAAGATGGGCAGTCATATCCCGTTCAACCTGCTGCCTCTAAAAACCCTCTGGAGGGTCAGCTATGGGTCACTTCCAATTCTATGAACATAACACCACCACTCTTCTTAATTGTGGGAGCACAAATGTCTTCATTTCTAAGTTGCCTATTTTTGCATTTCTATTGACTATAGCAGCACCAGGAATTCAAGATACATGACTTTGTATAGGATGTTGCAAATACAGAGATTCAGAGAGCTATTCTTATGAAGTCACGGGCTATAGGATGGGAAAAACAAGCAGTGATGAAGAAGAAATCATAAGTGATATTAAAATTATCCACTGATATGCTTATCTCCCCACTAGATTGGGAATTTACCAGCATCTATCCTAAGATCTAAGCCTGAGAGGGGTCTCAATGCTGGATTAGCTCACAGACTGATTAATAATTTAACCATGTGGTAAGCACATATATGATTGCTCCAAATTTAAAACTGTCTTGAGGAACCTTGCCGATAGTCTGTCTGCTGAAAACCCTCTGAACCTGGATAAAGGATGAAAGTTCTACAAACATTCAGGTCTTTCATTAATAGGGTCGCTATGAGTTATCTATAACAACTTACGGCAATAAGACATGCGATGAATAAAGTCATTCTGTCATGTTATGTATGGCATCCAGGTGACTTCACCCATAACTTTAAGAACGTGGTTTTGAGATGATACACCCTGGTGGTAGAAACTAGTAGTGCACTCTGCCGCTGAGTGCATGACAGGTGAGTGCATCCGGGGGAGCCTCAGAATATCCTGCGATCTGCTTCCCAAACAGTAATCCTTGAAAGCTCTGCAGAGGACGGCTCTATTTTGACATACATGTCTGCCATGCGTTGAAATTCACTCAGTGGGAATTGGTTCAGGATGATGCCGTTATGACAAGTGTATGACCATAAAGGTATTTGTGTACACACACACACACACACACACACACACACACATACACACACACGGGAGCGAGGCGGGGGATGGGGGAGAGAAAGAGAGAGAAGTGAGGAGAGAGAGAGAGAGACAGGGAGGAGAGAGAGAGGAGAGGGGAGAGTGGGAGAGTGTTATGACAAGTGTATGCCCATAAAGGTATTTTTGGAGAGGGAGAGGAGAGACAGAGACAGAGAGAGAAGGAGGAGGAGGAGGGGGAGAAAAAGAGAAACTTGCATATTCTTTGGCTTCTTATTGTGAATCAGACTGGAAAGAGGGCATATACTATGTACCTGTAGTGAAATAAATCTTTTCAAAAAATTATGTCAGCAACAGTAAGCAAAAAAAGCCACAGTTCCTGGGCAGTCTCCAGATCTACTTTTATGCTTTTATTTTCCCACAATGTTCCCCTGTAATGTTCATTTCTGGAAATAGTTGCATGAGGTGCCCCCATCATTAAAGACTGCTCTATGCAGAGAAATCACATCCTGCCCTGGAGAAGCAGATTACGTTGAGACTTCTTTGGGGGTGTGTGTGTGTGTGTGTGCCAGTAAGCATGCTGTGAGATGATGAGTTTCAGAGAACAAAGGAAGCCAGACCTACAACACTTTCGGAAAATTAAAACCCATGCTGAGTTTATTCTAACTCATCACAACACTGCTTAGAAAAGTGCAGGTCAGAGAAAGAAAGTCCCTTGATAAGACGGATTGGCACAGTGAGCATAGAAATGGGCTTGAGCGTGGTAGAGACTGTGAGGATAACAAAAGACAAAACAAGGTTCTGAATGGTTCAACATAAGGAAAACAATCAATGTAATTCATCACATCAGCAAGGCAAAGAACAAGAACCATATGGTCCTATCAATTGATGCAGAAAAAGCCTTTGATAAAATCCAACACCCTTTCATGATTAAAGCACTCAAC
>NW_006399931.1:3201168-3238786 GCF_000299155.1 Elephantulus edwardii | reverse complement strand
GGGTAGAGAGAATAGTGCAACAATGAATGAATGGAAACCCAAAATCTCTGTAAATGTTTATGAAAATGAATAAAATATAATTATAGAAAAAAAAACAAGGTTCTGAGTGTATTTCATAAGATCACTATGAATTGTAGACCAAACAACAACATCGCAACTTAATATGTTAGAGAGAACTGAACTCTATGGGGGCTTCTTGGTCGATTGGCAGCATCATGATAGAAGCTGAGACATTGAGACTGTTAACAGCTTTAGTCTGCTTGGCTCCACAATCAACACTCTTGGTACCAGCAGCCAGGAAATTAAAAGATGAACTGCACAGGGAAAATCTGCTGTCAGCGACCTTTCCAAATCACTGAAGAGCAATGATGCCAGTCTGGACACCAAGGTGCTCAAGATCCTGATGATGATCTTTGCAATTACTTGTTACGTGTCAGAGAGCTGGACAATGACTAGGGATGATAGAAAGAGAATTGATGCCTTAGAGCTGTGGTGCTGGAGAAGAGTATTGAGGATACCATGGACTACTAGGAGAACAAACAGGTTCGTACCAGGCTGGTCCTTGGAGGCAAGGATTTTGACGCTTCACCTGATATACTTTGGACATGTTCCAATGAGTGACCAGTCCTTAGAGAGGAATGTTATGCTTGGGAGGGTGGAAGAACAGTGCAGGCGAGGAAGACTCTCAATGAGATGAATTGATTCAGTGACTGGGGTAATGGGGTAGGTGTGTCAGAGACAATAAGATTGACATAGGATAGAACAGGGTTTAGGGCTTTGTACACCGTGTTGCTATGAGTCACAGGTGACTTGATGGCACACAGCAACAACAACAACAGTCTTAATGGGAGCAGTTCACGAGGCCTCTATCAGGTTAATGCATCCATTAATCTTCAGTATAGAAGTTTAAACAATGTGTATCACACAGAAACACAAAATGTACTCATTTTTCAACCCAGTATACAGAGAAATATCCAGGTAACATGTAATATATGTAGCAATATTATTGAACAATAATGTCTTGATTTTAAATACATGATTAAAACTCCTGATTTCAATATTACTTGTAAATGAATACGTTTAATGATATCTGATTTATCATTGTGTTATTCGTGTTCATGATTCCATTCTTGATGACTCAAATTAGTATCAACTAATTTTCTTAAGTAAAACCCTTTCACCTAAGATTAATTTATCTAAATTTTCAATAAAAATGGCTATTTTTCACTTCTTCGAATGACTTAGTGCACTCATAATTTTCAGAAAGTTATTAAAATGAATTCATATTTTTTAATTAAGTCAACCAAATCTTAAGAATGTGACTTAAATGGCATAAAATAATAACTCAGAAGGTTGCTGCTGTGGAGTGAGTTCTAAGTCACAGTGAGACTGAACTGGGTTTTAGAAGTGGTGAATTCTAATGCAAGATGACTGTCCGTCTTCCCTGAAGTGCCATTGGAAGAGGCGAACAAAGGGACACTAACACCTGAATTACCACAACTTGCCACAGGTTAAACCCCAGAGCCAGAAATCTGTGATTATTAAGCTTAATTAAAAGGTCTCCCTCATTACTAATAACAAATAGAAGTTAATCATATGCAAATCAGCTTAGGACTAGTATTCTTTACTGTCAATTTTGTAAACTTTTAGAATATCCTTATTAATTATTCACACTTATTTTTTCTTTACTAATTCAATTATTAATGCATACAGTACCTAAGATAATTAGAAGGCATTCTGTGATTTTGAACAACTTAATAGAAACTGTACTCAGTGTAAAACACATCTCTATTTGATTCTGAGTCCCATGTCACTTAACAGAGATGTAATTCAACCTGTGGGAGGTTACAGGAAATAAATGTCTTTCAGAATTTAAAAAACTAGAGGTATTTGAATGAATATTTTCAGTGGCAAGCTACTTTATATATTTCTAAACAAGTAGAATATATTGATAATGATAAAAATAACAAGGACTAATATTTTTGAGTGTATACCATGTGATCAGGGAGAGAGGATGAGAGATATCCAAGCGTTGAGGACTCTCCTTCATAGGGTCGCTATGAGTCGCCTGAGACTTGATGGCAATTAACAACAACAACATCAACACAGAGAGAGAGGACAGCTGGCCCAGTGGACAGAAAGCGATGCTACCAAGTCAAAGGTGGGTGACTTTTAATCTGTGGCCCTCGGGCCTGTCTTTCACTGGTTTTGGTCAGACATTCCTCTAGGTCATATAGCCCTTTTGTACAAGTTGCTGTACAGCGGTCACTTGTGGTTGCTGTGAGGCTGAACACTGTGACACTGATGTGTCAAATGAGTTAATGGTTGGTTACCCAATGCAAACACAGAGTGGGGTGGAGCTCCCTGATTAAAACAAGCTTGGAAGGAGGAGTGGCATCCACTTCCATAATAGCTTGCCTCCGGAAACCTTACAAACCTGGAGAGAAGCACCCCAGTGTCGAGGACTCTCCTTCATAGGGTTGCTATGAGTCACCTGCCACTCGACGGCACTTAACAACAGCAACAACCATGAGATCAGTGAAGGAATTGCTTCATCTTTGTTCCTACGTCAGCTGATGGATTTGAACCACTGACCATTTGATTGTTGTTATGTGCCATTGAGTCAACTATGACTCATAATGACCCTACGCACACTAGCTCTGAACCCTGCCTGCCCTATCAGGAGCCGATCTCACTGTCTCTGACACACTTGCTCCCATGGCTATAATCCCTGTCGATTCATCTCACTGATGATGAATTCCTCTTCTGCATGGCCCTTCTCCAAGCATAATATCCTTCTCCAAGGACTGGTCCCTCCTGGCAACCTACCCAAAATATGTGAGACAAAGCTTGCTAGACCTTGCCTCCAAGGAGCAAACTGGTTTCACCCTCTCCAGAACAGACCTGTTTACTCTCTTGGTTGCCCCATAGTATGTTCAATACTCATCTCCAGCACCACAACTCAAAGGCATCAATTCTTCTCCCATCATTCTTAGTTATTTCCTAGCTCTCCTATGCATAGCAAGTAATTGCAAAGACCATGCCCTGGGTCAGCTGCATCTTAGTTTCGAGACTGACATTGTAGCTTTTGTTGCTTTGCAGCAATCTGGAGAAGTCCTTGGAAGGAGACTTTCCCAATGCAACTTATCTTTTGATTTTCTGACTGTTGATACCAATAGTGTTGATTGTGGGTCCAAGCAAGATGAAATTATTAACAAAATCTCTTCTCCATCTATGATGCTGTCAATTGTGTTTGGAGGGTTTTTTGTTTTGTTTGTTTGTTTGTTTTTTGGGGTTTTTTTTTATGTTGAGCTTCAATTTATATTGAAGACTATAGTCCTTGACGTTCTGCAGCAGATGGCTCAGGTCCCCCTCAGCTTTTGCAAGCAAAAACTTGTGTCACCAGCATTAAGCAGTTATTGTGTTTTTGTTTGTCTTTTTTATGACTCTCCCTCCAATCTTAATGTTACATTCCTCCACATAATGTCCAGCCTCCCGAATGATCTATTTCACATATAGATTGAAAAGCTACGGAGAAAGGGCATGTCCCAGATACTCCTTTCTCAACTTTGAACCATACAGTGTTTCCTTGCTCTCTTCTCAGGACTGCTTCATGTGAGTACAATTAAGTGTTCTGGGATCCTCATTCCTCTCAAAGTTAGCCTCAGTTTGTTGTGATCAACATAGGCAAATGCCTTTGCATGGCCAATAAAACAGAAATAGACATTTTTCTGATTATTGTTGTTGTTGCTACGTGCCATTGAGTTGCCTGCGACCCATAGCGACCCTATGTGTAGAAGCTTGGAACCCTGCCCCGTGCTGAGCCAGTCTTGCTAATTCCGACACACCAACCCCATTGCCCCAGTCACTGTATCAATCCATCTTATCTGGGGTCTTCCTCTCCTGCACCCTTTGAAGCATGATGTCCTTCTCCAAGGACAGGTCTCTCCTGGCCATTTGCCTGAAGTATGTGAGATCAAGCTTCAAAATTCTAGCCTCGGAGGAGACACTTGGTTTCACCCTTTCCAAAACAGACCTATTTGTTTTCTTGGCAGTCCATGGTTTGTTCATGACTCTTCTCTGGCACCACAATTCGAAGGCATTGATTCTTCTGTCATTTGCTTTTTAGCCCAGATCCATCTGATATTGGCAGTGATGTCCCTAGCACCATGACCTCTTCTAAACCCAGCAAATATTTCTGGCAATTATTAATGTATTGTTATAGTCTTTTTTTAATACTATTTAGCAAGATTAGATCACCTGTTTTTTTAGGAGTGGGGATAAATACGGATTTCTTCCAGTCAGCTAGCCAGAGAGCTGTTTTCCATATTTCTTTGCACAATATGGTGAGCATGTCCAGGGGTGCATCTGTTTGTTGAAATATATCAGCTGGTACTCAGCCAATTCCTTCAGAGCAGCTTGACCTTCCTCCTTCAGCACCATTATTTCTTGATCATATATTGTTTCATGAAATTCTTTGGTCATCCAGTTCTTTTTGGTACAGTGACTCTGTGTACTTCTTCCATCTGTTACATGCTTCTTGGATCATTCAATATTCTGCCTATTGCATTTTTAAGTATTGCAACTCAAGACTTGAATTTGTTTTTCAGTTCTTTCAGCTTATGAAATTCTACACGTTCATCTCTCTTGATTTTCTGACTCCAGCTCTTTGCCCATTTTGTTATAATACTTTGCTTTGTCTTCCCAAGTTGTCCTTTGAAATATTTTCTTCAGCTCCTTAACTTCCTGATATCTTCCCTTTGCATTGGCTTCTTTGCACTCTAGTACAATATTCAGAATTTTTCTTGACATCTATCTGAGTCCTTTCTTCCTCCTTTGTCTTTGTAATGATCTTTTGCATACTTCATGGTTGGTATTCTTGATATCCTTCCAAGATCATCTGGTCTTTGTTCATTACTGTGCTAAGCCTCAAATCTGTTCTTGGAATGGTTTTTAAATTCAGGAGAGATACATTCAAGGCTATAGTCTGGTTCTTGTGGATGTGTTTTTATTTTCTTTTGCTTGAGTTTGAACTTGCACATGAATTGTTGATGGTCTGTTCCACAGTCAGCACTTGGCCTAATTTTCACAACTAGGTATGATATTGATCTTCTCTAATAATTAATTCCACAGATGTAATCAATCTGATTCCTATGTAGTCCATCAGGTAAGGTCCATAGGTATAGTTCTGTTTGTTTTTGTTTTGCATGGTATTTAGAAATAAAGAATAAAGCACATACAGAGAGGTTTGGTAAAAGAGTTGAACTTAGTTGTCTATGGATATCTACAAATAGCAGCAAGAATATGGTACCTGCTTATTTTACAAAAGATCAAGCCAATTTTAAAAATTAGGTCTCCAAATAATAGCTACTAAACATTTTGGCAAAGAGGCTGAATAAAAAGCCTAATTGAAAAGGAAGATAGAGCCAAAACAAAAGTACAGGGAACTAGAAATGAAATGTCAAATTAAAATTCACACAGAAGCTACTGAAATGCAGAATGGAGTTTGCATAAAATCAGATTATTGATGTAGAAAACAACTTGTAAAGTTTCCCAAACAGGTGAGAAAAAAAATAAAAAGGTACACACATGGAAGCAATAGTATGAAACAGAAAAGAAAATGGAAGACATATATTGGGGAGAAAAGAGGGTTAAGTAACATTTCTAAAGGAAAAGTTGAAACAATTCTTTTAGAGAAAAGTAATTAAAGGCATGAGGAGTGAAAATAGCCCTTTATTAAATAAACATCTCTGTTAAATAAACACCTCTATTAAAGAAACAATAAGGGGCTTTTGGATTTTGTTTGGTTTTGGTAAGAGGTAAGCAGGGACCCAAGATAAAAAAAAAGCCCAACAATAACAGTAATCAAGTGACACAAGAACATTCTCACCAACAAAAAATAAAATTAAGGTACATCTCAAGAATTTCCACCTCATCACAAATGCAAAAGATAATGATGCATACTATTTTTTGAGGGAAATATTATGATCACAGAATTAATTACGGGCCAAATTCTCATTTAAGAAAATGCAACCTAACTTAAGAACAGAAGAAAGCTCTGTCATATATGCGATCATGTTGTTGTTGTTGTTGTTGTTATGTGCCGTCGAGTCATTTGCGACTCATAGCGACCCTGTGTACAACAGCCCTAAACCCTGCTCTGTCCTGCGCCAACCGCACTGTCTCTGACACACCCATCCCGATTACCCCAGTCACTGAATCAATCCACCTCATAGAGAGTCTTCCCCTCCTGTGATCATAGAATCCATAAACTCCATCTCTTACTTTCCAGCCAGAATCAACTCCTAACCTCCCCCCCATCAAGTTTTCTGGAGGTTGTAAATTCCAAGCAAGGAGAAGGGCTATCTTCCTACCTCAGACCTGCTGGTAGATTTAAACCACCTTTATGTTAGTAATGCAATTCCGTACGACTGAGCCCCCTAGAACATTTTAAAAGATTCTATATTGGGGGGGAAAAAAACAAAACCACCCGTCATTATGAGTAATCTACAATTCGACAACACTTAACAACAACAACAACAACAACAAGAGAGCTCAGTTGGCCTAGTGGACAGAAAGCAATGCTACCAAGCCAAAGGTGGGTGATTTTAATCTGCGACCCTCAGGCTTGGTTTTAATTGTTTTTTGGCCAAACATTCTTCTAAGTGGTATAGCAGTGGTCTGTCCACTTGCCGTACAGAGGTAACTCATGGTTACTGTGAAGTTGAACACTGGACAGTGACATGTCAAATGTGATAATGGTTACCATGGTGGACAGTGTTTGGTGGAGCTCCCTGATTAAAACAGGCTTGGAAGCAGGAGTGGCATCCACTTCCAAAATAATCGTCCTTCCAGAAACCCTATCAATTTGGAGAAACAATGAAAGTTATACAAGTGTTCAGGTCTTAAGTTCATAGGGTCACTATGAGTTGTCTATGACTTGACAACATATTGAAAAACTACTTGCCTATGTAACCCAGTCAATTAAAAATGAAGCAGATTTGAAAAGGCAGGTGAAGGACTATTCATAAAAAGAGGGCTTCCTAAAAGCTTAAGTATGTACGAGATTAGTAGAAACAAAAATGTGCCTAGTTACAAACTGGATCCATCCATCAGAAACAATTTTAAATAATGCTTTTGTTATTATAGTTGTTGTTGTTTTTGAGTACCATACAGTCAGAAGCAATCCATACCTGACCCTCTAGCAGGTCTTCAGAAGCAGTAAATAATATAGTAGGAGATTTTTCCATGTTTCTTTTGTAAAGCAGCTGGTAGATTTGAACTGTGCACTTTTGGATTGGCAGTATAATTCCTTACCACTAAACCATCAGAAGTTCCATGTATTTTAAAGCTTACGTGGTGAAAATCATGGTCTTTGCCATTACTTGCTATGCATCAAAGAGCTGGACAATGACGAGGGATGGTAGAAGGAGAGTCGATGCCTTTGATCTATGGTGCTGGATAAGAGCATTGATTATACCATGAACTGCTAGGATAGCAAACAAGTTTGTCCTGGAGAGGGTGAAACCAGGTTGCGCCTTAGAGGCAAGGATTTTGAAGTTTCATCTGACATATTTTGGACAAGTTGCAAAAAGGGACCAGCCCTTGGAGAGGGACATCATGTTTGAGAGGGTGGAGGGACAGCACAGGAGAGGAAGAGCCTTGATAAGATGGATTGATTCAGTGACTGGAGTAATGAGGCTAGGCATGTTGGAGATAATGAGACTGGCAGGGGATAGAGCAGGGTTTACAGCTGTTGTACAAAGGGTCGCTATGAGTCACAAGCAAGTCGATGGCACATAACAACAACAACTACAACAACAACATGATGAAAATCAATGTATTAGAATAAATTATAATGATCTAGCTCCAAAACCCCAGAGCTGAATAAAACTAGAATTTCCATGTGTTTCATAGGTAGTGAAGCAATCAAGAAAGAAGCAAAGGTTACAAGCCAACAGAAGTTCCCAAACTCAGAGAATATCTTTCAAAAGTGGATCATAAAGAAAATCTTGATAGATGAAAATAAAGCTACCTTTACACCACATCGTGGTAACTATTTGTAATAAAACTAGAAATAAATAAAATTAAGGTAATAAACATAAGTGCAAGCACTCAGAAATTAAACAATAACTCTCTTAAATGAGTCAAGTCAGATTGCAATTACAGACCACTTGGAAATAAAAGATAATGACAAAATTGCAGACGAAACTTAAGTGCGGGGAAACAAATTTGTAGATACTTAAAATTTGTATTCTTCAGTGTGTTTTTTTAATTGTAAAACAGCCAACAATAAAAAGAAAGACATAAATGTAATATTCAACTCAAGAAGTCAGGTAGAATAAAAACATAAAACTAAAGATTAGTAATTCTCCAGAATTACTCTTTAAAAAGCCAAAAAGTTCAAGCTCTCCACAATCAAGGCAATTCCACTTCACAGCAACTCACCATTGGGCTTCCAAGGCTGAAATTGTTTTATAAGAGCAAACGGTTTTATCTTTTCTCCCTAAAGCAGTAGTTGACTTGAACTTCCAACATTTAAGCTAGCATCCCAACATGGAATATTTTTAGCTACCAAGACTTTTTTATAAAGGACACATTGAAAGGATAGAAGACATAATAATGGTAAATTCATTAAAAAAAAAAATCCAAAAGCAATTGCCACAGACTTCATCGTCAAATCAATTCTGACTCATAAAAATACCGTAGAACAGAGTGGAAGTGCCCAGTGGGGTTCCTGGGAACAACATTTTATCCCAACAAAGATCTCCAAATATCTGTGTGGAGGAGAGGCTCATGTGTTCCAACCCATAATTCTGACAGTGACGACACAAATAATACTGGTCAATCTAGCAAGTCAGTACAGATAAAATGATGACTGATAAAATGTGACCAAATCAAACCAATACAGCAACAAATGTCATTCATCCTGTTACATTCAGATGTAATGTTCAGTAATTTATTGACATGATGAATCGTATTAAGAAATGTAAAGATAGAGAATGTATAATCATGGTGAAAACCTCAAAATTCATTGTCCTCAAGTTGGAACCAACGTCCAGCCAACCCGCTAGTAAGTTTTCTGAGCCTGTAAGTTGCACTGGAGGAGATTACTCATCTTCTAGTTAGGAATTGCTGGTGGATTCAAATCTCAGGGAGATAACAGCTTTGGGTTAGCACACAACACCGCAAGGACTAAACCACCAAAGGGAGTAGGGAGAAAAGTGGAAATAAAATGGGAACTACATTTTTGGCGACCATAGAATAGGAGACTATTCTTATTGAATATGATTACATTCATATTTAAACTGTAAGATACTTAATGGTACAGAATTATATTTCTTTCCAATAAACAGTTCACTGCCCATCACTGTTAGCTTGCAGTGGAGTCTTGAAAGCAGAGCCACAACAGTGAAACAAAACATGGAAGGACTGTGATTTAGAAAGTCCTCCCAATCAAACCCTGCACTGCTCTCTCAGTTCCCGTTCACAAGGCCTCTCTCTCCCTCAGGTTTCAGAGCCTAGGAATATCTAGGGGCAGAGATGACCCATGTTTCTTTAATGGTGCGAGGGAAGCAAAAATCAACACTATTTGCAGATATCCCCTATGATGATGATGAGATATGCCACAAATTAAATTTAAAAGAAGAATGAAAGTGTTTATAAGATGACGAGTTAGAAATTCAATTTACAAAACTCAAAGTTTCCTTTATAAGAACTAGTTAAGACCATAGTGAAAATGAATCCCTGCCACAGAACACAGAATATGAAATACTCTTAAGTAACTATGCACAGCCTTTATGAAGAAAATGGGGGAAAATCATTGCAGAATTTACAAGATAACTTTATCAACAGGAAGATCATATCACAACCAATAAAACAGAGAAATATGGTCCCTTCAAGTGAAATGTTTGAAGAGATTGTAATTTCTGTCAAATTCAAATTGTTCTTTCTCTTCATTTAAAAAAAAATCATATTGAAGAAGAAATGCATAATTTAAAAAAAAGGTTTGAAGAAGATGAAAATATAGAGGGAACCCTGAGTTATTAGGACAGATAGAATTATAATTACCAAATCAATAGTTTCTTTACACTGAAATCTAACACAACGGACTCTAGTTCCCTTTTGCATCTCTCAGAGGGAGGAAGAATTAGAGAAGGGGACAGTTGCAATGGCAGCATCATTGTTTCTTCAAATACATTCCACAAACTTGGTTGAACAAAGTTGAACAAGATTTCTCACCACTTTGACTCTGCCCGAGTGTATCATTTCTTTAAATTAGCTCCCACTGAGACTGCTTTACATGAAAGTCCAGTCTTTCCCTTGGTGGTGAGTTCTCACAAACCATCAAAGAAAATGTAATTTCTTATGCCCCCTGCAGTCCCTGTTTCTCTGATTAGTTGGGCAGTTGCTGCTGGGAATATAAATTGTGACACCCTTTGCAGAAAGAGAGTTGGCCAGAAGGGTCTAAAAACTCAAATTTGCCCTTGATTCAGGAATTCAACACCAGGGAATTTACCCTAAAACTAAAGAAAACCTTGACCCAAGATTCCTTTATAAGGTCATCACACAGGTTTGTTGATAAAAGATGGACCTGAGTATATGAGAAATGCAAGAAAGAAGAGATTTCTTGAGGAAACATTGGTGTCTCAGGACACAGCACGAGGCATGCTTTGGAGGAGATCTCACTGCAGTAGAGGAATGACCTGGAAACAGGCTCATGATGCATCTTTGAGGACAAAAATAAAATTACAAATCACAGTGTTGGATACAACCCAGTCTGTATATGAGCCTGTGCTACTGTTTTTGTTTTCTTCTGCTTGTCAATGTTCATTTTCTAATTTTTAAAAACTATATAAAATATGTCAAAAACAGTTAGAGCCAAGACATATTTGAGAGAAAAGTACAGACAGGCATACTTTTGTGTATTGTCAGTTCAATTCTTGACTACCATAGTTAAGCTGATATCACAGTAAGTTAAATTAGGTGAGTAAATTTTTTTGGCGGCCTCGCAGTAAGAAGCTGTACTTTTATCCCAAAGACACCAGATGCTACATGGTGAGAGAGATGGGCAATCTCCTCCTCTGTGATTTACTGCCTCAGAAAACCCTCTGGAGGTTCAGCTATGGGTGGGCCCCAGCCTGACTGCACACAGCAACAAAAGCACGTATAAAACTAGTTTTATACGAACTGTTGTTTATTGTGCAAAAGATTATGAAAAATCTTTTGGAAAAAAACCTTTTTTGTTGAATATTATTTATTTATGTATTTATTTATTTATGTATTTATTTATCTATGTATCTATCTATCATTTCAATGGACATCTACAGAGACTTTGGAATTCCATTCATTCATTGTTGCACCCCTCTCCCCCGTCCCCCCCACCCCCTACCCCCCGTTTGCTCCTCTCCTTCAAAAGCAAAAGAAGAACTCCCTCATTGGTACACAATCCCCTCCCCCGCACATCCCCCAACCACACCCCCAACCCCAAATATAATCCACTCTGCAACTCTCATTCCGTACTCTTACGATAAACATAATGCCCTAAAATATAAGACTTTTAAACTATTCTCTCCCCCATAGACTTCAATGCCGTAAACATATTTCATTCAGTTTTCTTAGTCTTACCCCCACCCCGATGTGTAGTGATAATTGCAAAGATGTGACAAGGGACACAGAATGAGACATGCTTTGGGGAAAATAATGCCACTAGACTTGTTGGACACAGAGTTACCACAAACTTTCAATTTCTGAAAAATACAGTATCTGTGAAGCACAAAAGAGTGATGTGAAATAAGACAAGATGTGGCTATTTATCTGTATAAAATCGTAAAAGTCTGAACCATAGTTCTTTACCTAAACTCGATCATTTCCGATACTCAAAGTTTCCTGATGCTTTTTTTTTTTAAACTTTATACATACTGTGAACCAATCACAATCAAACAAGGGTTTCCGCTGATTCTGACACATGGCCACCATCCATAGGTGTCTGAGGTTCTCAGTCTCAGTTGGAGCAGACTGCTTTATCTTTCATCCACATGGCAGTAGTGGCCTCAAACCACTGCTGGTTTTTGTGAGAAGTCCAGCAGGGCACCACGAGGGGTCCTTACACCATTGCTCAAGGCCCTTCATTGACCACCTACATACAGTAATTCACCCTTTTACGTTTAGTCTGTCCTGCGACTGCACTGCTACCTTCTGCTCCTTGAAACTTCAAGATGCTGCTGGTAAAAACCATGTGATTTGGGAGATACAGCCTGCTAAAAGATTTTACACACCCATTCATTATTTCATGCCGTCCTTCTTCAGTCATTCAGTATCATGCCCTTTCCTGCATTATAGTCCTTTCTTGATTACTACAGAGGGCCTAAACTCACTGCACTTCCACTTCTAACCACTGTGCACAGACGGATAGAGCCAAATGTATATTCAAAATCGCCTTCGGCTTCCACAATAGAAAATGACAATGACTTCTCACAAATTGTTGTTGTTGTTATGTGCCGTCGAGTCGCTTGCGATTCATAGCGACCCTATGCACAACAGCCCTAAACCCTGCTCTGTCCTGCGCCAACCGCACTGCCTCTGACACATCCATCCCCATTACCCCAGTCACTGAATCTCTCACAAATTACATAATAAAATTTTTTAAAACCCAGTAACACAGCCTTATTATGCTCCCTAACTCTGTCCCATCAATCATCCAAGGGTCACAGAAAATTTTCATCATCAACTTTTATATCCATCTTTTCATAATTATGCCTCCTGACTTCTTTTTTTCCTGTTTATTTCTGTATGTGCCCTACCTGAAAACCCATTGTTCCATTTCTGGATATCTAAATGTCATGATTTCTTTCAAGAGTGGTTCTAATGGCTTCCTCAGTAACTTTATTCTTCATCACTGAAATTGCAAGTGGCCTGCCCTCCTCTCACTTCACACAACTGTGTCCGTATCGTTTGTATGATAATTTCTTTATTCTCTCATTAGTTAACTCTTTTATTAGCAAGAAGGCAGGGACAATGCCCTAATACATGCTTTATATCTACTTAGACTCTATATTATATTTCTTAATGTAATAGTTAATAAAAAGCAAGGGCTAATTATTTTTAATGTAGGGGCTTGAGGTAATTTAAATCCCAAGTTGCATAGGTTATTAAGAAATAATAAGATAAAGATGAATAAGGGAAATATGTACTATTACTGTCTATGCCCTTTTGAGGATTACATAGAATAAACTAATGCTGTGTAATTCATTTTTATACATGTTTTCCTCCAACATACGTATTTTTAAGTTTGACTATCTCACAATGAAATATATAACAAATTGTAAAGCACCACATTTCCTGAGTATTTTCCTATATGTTAGGTATTGCCCAAAGTACCTCAGCTGATTATATACATTTCACAGAGTTATATATGTTGGCAGCTTGATTTGTTTTAAATATGAAAATATATCTGCATTTTGATGTCATCATAATTTTCTAGTGTATGCTAGAAATTATGCTGAAGAGTTTAAAAGCCATACTATATTTGGGCATTATAAAAATATACATCATTAAACCAATATTAGGGTTTAGAATAAGGTCAGGATTTAAATCTCTTCTTTGTACCTTACTAATGTGTTTATCTGAGATAAAGTGCCCCCATCTGTGAAAATAGGTCAAAAATACTTTCAATGATTTTTTTTTCAGAATTGAGTGCGTGTGTCCATATAGGGGGCTTAGAAAACGGTAGGCACAGTGAACACTGTGTTTTGATGTCATTATAATTTTTTTTATTTCCAATAACAAAATGAGACTGTAGGGTTTAAATGCCATATTTGACTAGAGTCATTTGAAATATGTTCATCTTTAAATCGATATTAGACTTTGGAATAAGGTTAAGGTTTAAATATCTGCTTTGTAACTTACAAAATGTGCTTATCTGAGTTAAAGAGATAAAGTGAAAATAGGTCAACAATACATACAATGATAGTTTCAAGGCCAAGTACACGGGTCCATACAGGAGGCTTAGAACAAGGTAGGCCCCACAGTAAACACTATTATCTACCATGCAAATCCCCTATCTCTTCCCCTTCCACTTACTCTCATTTTCAACGGTGCTTTTCATCTTCTCAAAATAAATTTGATATGTGGCCTACTTCCTGGTTGAATTATACAGAGATTCTATTTTCTACCCTAAAAAAAATAATATACTAAACAAGGTATTTAATTATTTGTGGGGGACACTAAATGTTCTATTTCCTATATATAATTTACTCCAGGGAAAAAAAATATGTACAGTTCACTGAATTATAGTCATAGTGTCAATTTGTGTGGTTGATGTTCTATATGACACATTAAGGAGCCATTGCTAGTTTGCTAGATCAAGGTCAGCATTTCAAGTTCATCAATAACCTGGTAGGAGAAGGATGAGATGTCACTCTCATAAAGATAATAGTCTCCAAAATCAGACAGAGAATAGCCATGAGTTAAAATTTGCTTTGTGTGAAAATAGGGCATTCCAAAACTCACGGGTTTAGGGATTTTTTTTTTTTTTGCTTTGGGCATATGATATATTGGTGACATTAATTAAATAAGCATAATGATGTTTCTACTTAATGTCAACTTGCTTCTGTTATTTAGAGGTCTCTGAACAGCTGTTAAGTTGATATTGCAGGTCTACTTTAAGTTTAAAAATGTAAATGGATTATTAAAATGTGAGGGTTGTTACCTTGACTTTCCCAAAATGACATTTTTGTTCCACAAATGTTTTTCTGGGAAGTCTAATTACCATATGAATAAATGAAGTTAAAGCTCCCCCTGGCTTTCCATAGTCTACCATACACGTCCATCTTTAAAATCATGATGTGAAGGCGTTAACATCGATTAGTGCAGCTTACTAGCACCAGGATTGGAGGGAAACTCATCAGTGTCTGCACTATGCAGATGACACAACCTTGCTTGCTGAAAGTGAGGAGGATTTGAAGCACTTGTTGCAGAAGATCAAGAAATGCAGCCTTCAGTATGGATTGTTTATCAAGAAAACAAAAAATTCTTACCACTGAACCAATAGGCCGTCCCATGTTGGATGGAGAGGAGACTGAAACTGTGAACCGCTTCTTCTTGCTTGGATCCACAATTAGCACCTTTGGTACAAGCAGTCAGGAAATAAGGAGCCACATTGCAATGGGACAATCTGCAGTTAGGGACCTTTCCAAATTATTGAGGAGTAGTGATATTAGTTTGAGGACTACGTGTGTCTCTAATTCAGGACATGGTCTTTCTGATTACTAGCTATGCATCTGAAACCTTGACAATAAGTAAGGATGACAGAAAAAGAATCGATGCCTTTGAGCCGTGGTGTTGGAGAACAATGAACAGTCCACGGACAGCCAAGAAAACAAATAGATATGTCTTGGAGAGGGTGCAGGCAGAGTGCTCTTTGGAGGCAAGAATGATGAGGCTTTGGCTCGCATACTTTGGACATATTGCTAGGAGGTGCTGTTTCTTGGAGAGAGGCATGATGTTGGAAAGGGTGGAGGGTCAGCGAAGGAGAAGAAGACCCTCAACCACATGGATTGACATGATGACTGCTGCAGTGGGATTTTGTTTGTCAGGATGTGTGAGAATAGCGTAGGACAGAACTGGGTTCAGATCTTTTGTTCATACTGTAGCTATGAGTCATACTCAACTCATGACACCTAACAACAACTAACCTGAAGTACAGACTCGAAGCTCTTAGAGGTTAATAACAATGTTGATCACAACATGGACTATGCAATTATTGCCTTCTAGCCCATCAACTCACTTTCCTAGCTCCAGAAGTGTGTTCATTAGTAACATAGTTACGTAAGTACATGTTATACCTATGTAACTATGGTTAGACCTAGAAAATCCAACAAAGATAGTTTCTCAGTTAAAGCGTAAGCATAGCAGGAAGCCTGGAGACAAAGATTGAAGGTACTTCAGTTTGTGAGTGGTAGAGTAATTCGTCTGACTATTGACAGAACCACAAACAATGTAAAGGAGGAGCTACAACACATCTCCTAATTCTCATGGCACTCTTTCCTACTTCATGCCTTTTTTTCACAATTTCATGATCCCTGAGTTAAGAACGATGAAGTTTCATCTCACATACTTTAGACATGTTGCTAGGAGGGGCTATTCCTTGGGGGAAGATATCATGGTGGGAAGGTGGAGGGATGGTAAAGGAGAGGAAGACCCTCAACCTGGTAGATTGACACCATAACTATACAGCAATGGCTCAAGTATGTCAGTGATTGTGAGAATGGCACAGGAGAGGACAGGGTTCAGCTCTGTTGTCACAGAGTCACTATGAATCAGCCTCAAACAGATAACACCTAACAACAACCACCACCTCATGCATGTAAATAAATAACTTACTAATGTTCCGTGTCTGCCATGCTTGAGAGTCTAAAATCAGAGGTCCTTGGTTTGTGTGTGTATATAGGGTATTCAAAAAAAAAGCAAAGTCCTAGCTCTAAAGTCCTGACATGAATCTTGAACCCAATTTAGATTTTTAAACTTGACTTTCCAGATGGCAGTCCCTTTAACCTTGGTGCTGACTGAGACCCGTAACTAAGGAACAACATTTTTTCCCCTGATGCCTACACCTGTGAAGGATATCTAATCAATCCCAAAGGGTCCTTTTCATTATAAACAAATACATGCAACATAGGGCTTTAGATATAATATTATCACTCTTTATAATGAACTTCCAGAAAAAGACATGATTGGAGAAGAACATGGTATAAGAAAAACTGGGACTAACTTGCAGTAGATTAGTATGTAACTCTGACCAACTATGTAATCCTACTTTGACGTTATGCAAATTCTCACTTCTAGCTATAGCGCCATTAACCCCCCTGATGGTCTTTGAGTTAGTTATGAATTTTGTAACCTTTAGTTCCTGATCCCACAGTGTAAAAAACATAATCTCATTTTGTTGTCTGGTAGAGCAGCAATTTTCACTTTGTGGCAGTAGAGGCTTCCCAGTCTGGAATGACTTTATTCCTCTATAAAGTCCCTTGGTTTTAATTAAGTAGACTCCATGCTATTACCGTAAGATACTTCTTTATGTTAACAGCAGACATCGGAGGTATATTGCTGGCAATAACTGCCTATGACATTGGATCTGACTATTTGAGCTCACTGCCCCATGAATTTCTTGGATGTTACCTTGTGGTGGTTATTTGCCCTCTAGTTGGAACTGTGTAATAGCTGACTCTCCAGCATATTTTCATAGGCTTTTTGCACAAAAGGAAATTGTCCATCTTTCTCCCTCAGAGCAACTGGTGGCTTCAAATTTGCCTATCTTTGGTTTGGCATTACAACTCCTTACCCACTAGGCTATCAGAGCTCCATTGTATGTTTTGTTTTGTTTTTTACCACCAGGTAAATAACCTCTGGAGCTTCCATTATCTACATAGAAAATTTCTTGAAGCTAAGGTTGAATTATGGCTTTGTAGTGTTAAGGGCTTATTGTTCAAAATGCCTTTCCTGGTCATTGACTTTGATTGTGCCCTTGGTTGGATGGGACTGTGTGAATAAGGTGTGCTAGTCTATCCACAAGGGGACTGACTAGTGTCACCATTAACTTGAGCAGATTCATTGGTAGATATTGGAATTCTCACCACCAATAGAGAAGCAGCAGGACACGCAGAGTAGGGTCCTTTGGGTCCCAAAATTCCTGTTGTACTTGACGTAGTGCTGATCTTGGGACTGCTTCCCTGGGGAACCAGAGCTATGAGCTTTTGCCCAAGTTTGTCCTTCAACTCTCAGTGTTTTCTCTCAGTCCTGGTGTCCCTGTCTCTCTCTTTGTCCCTGGCTGACAACAGCAAGTGATAGGGTAATGCCACATGCATACAAGGATGACCTGTTAATGGGACTCTTATTCAAGTAGACATGCCAACCTGGAAAACCAAAGATGAAGAAACCAAGTATTTCTACCACCTTTCTTCTGAATCCTGAAATTGATCAAACATGCAATCTCAATGCATTAATAATTGTGGACTGGAAGAATGCAAAAGTTAGAAACCAAAGAGAAGCACAGGTATTTGGAAAATATGGCCTTGGTGACAGAAATAACCCAGATATCATGAGATGGATTTTCATGCAATCAACTATTTATTCAATGGAAATTGGAACATGGAATGTATGACAGGAGCTTAAGCACAAAGCGTGAGGACGGCGCAGAATAGGGTAGGGTCTTCCTCTCCTATTCTTCGGGTTCAGGTGAGTCCTATTCAACTGGATGGCAGCTAAGTACAAGAACATCCACATGGGCCTTGCCTTGTGGAATACACAGAAGCCAAATTGAGTCGATCTGTGAAAAGAGACGGTGGGAATGCTCAATAGCAGCAGTCACAACAAGGCCAGGGGCCAACTGTGGAGCAGACCACCAATTGTTCAACTGCAAGTTCAAATTGAAGCAGAAGGATGTTAAGACAAGACCACAAGAGCCAAAGTATCACTTTTGTTACTGATAACTCTCCCACAAAACTGCCATCAAGTTCATTTCAACTCATGATGGTCCCCTCCAGCAGTTTTCAGATGCAATAGATCAGATGAGAGGGGATTGCCCATTCTTCTCCCACAGAGCAGCTGGTGGATTCAAACTCTGTACCTTTGGAATTGCACCACAGCTTCTCAGCAGGCAGCCACAAAACTCCGTATTTGACAGTAGAGATCCTTAAGTTTTTTTACTCTGTTTTATGGCTTTGTTTTGTTTTCCTATTTGGTGTTTCATATTCGTATGGCTACATGAATCTAGATCCTCTTCCCAGGGTAACATAACTGCAGAATAAAAACACTCTGAGAGCGAATTCTACATTGGACATAGCATTTGCATCTCCTCTGTGGAAAATTCAGTGATGTCTATTGCACCTTTATCAGCAAGAAGGCCATGCTATGAAAAATTCCTCTCTTAAAAAACTCAAATCAAGTACCAGCTCTGTCTACAAAACGCCAGAAACTTTCAGTTCAAAGGCAGACAAACTCCCATATTGGAAACATCAAAGTGATTTCCTACCTTCATTTCCCCATAGACTGAATTATCTTGAGGTTAAGCACTTACTGTGGGCGAAATCTTCCCTTTTGTCTAAAGTTACTTGAATGAGAAACAAAACCCTTTGCAGTCATGAAATAGCCTTACTCTTGACAGTAGATGCATGTTTGAATGGTTTCTGTTCTTGAAATGAGGCGAGTAGTTAAAACCAGCTTGATTGTTTTGTGCCTTTCAGATTGGCACTTGTATTGTAAAACTTCAAAATAGAGTGTAGGAATAACAATGTAGCAAGCTCTTCAATGGAGAAGCTGTCCTTTAAAAACAAAACAAAGGATATTTGCTATTATGAGTTTTAGTGAGAATATTTTCCTCTCTTCCAGTCTTCGAAATAGCAAATGTTGTTTAGATTTTTTTTTAAGGGGTAAAAAGGAGGTAGCTAAAGAGAAGACCTGAAACACAATACAAGTTTTCCTATAAACACACTTTCCCTCTAAAGAGAATGTTTTCTGCATGCCATTGTCTTTGTTTTATTTTCCTAATCAGATAGAAACGGCTTCTTCATCAGTGTTTTTCATTCCAATGGTGGAACTATGCAGATACATCAAAAAGCTAAACTATCTTATCAAATATTGCTTTAGAGAGAGAAATGGGGTGAGAAGATGGAGGGGGGAAAATGCCAAGGTTGAATCCAGACTACTCTTGTCCTGCTGTGGAATCAGGATCAGAGAAAGATTTGTCAACAACCTGTGTTATGCATATGGCATAACGTCGCTTGCTGAAAGTGAGGAGGACTTGAAACAGAAGATCAAGAATTATAGCCTTCGATATTAATTACATCTCCACATCAAGAAAACAAAGGTTCTCCCCATCAGATAAACAGATAAATGTTATAATAGATGGAGAAAGGATTGAAGATGCCAATGATTTAGTCTTTGCGGGATTAACAATCAACACCCGTGGTCCCAGCAATCGTGAGATCAAGAGACATATAGCATTGGCAAATCTGCTGTCAGAGCCCTCTCCAAAATATTCAAGAGCATTGTTATCAGCATTGATATTAGAACAGTGATATCAGAAAAAGGCATACCTGATTTGGGCCATAATCTTTTCAATGACCTGCTGCATATCTGAGAACTGAACAAAGAAAAATAATGGCAAAAGAAGTATTGATGCCTTTGAGTTGTGGTGCTGGGGAAGAGTACTGAGTATCCCACGGACTGCCGAAAGAACAAACAGATATGGAGAATGTGCAGCCAGAGTGCTCCTAGGAACAAACATGGCCAAGTTTTCTCTGTTCTACTTTGAGCACATTGCTAAAGGCTATTCCTTGGAAATGGACATCAGGTTTGGAGAGGAGGAGGCAAGGCCAGTACAAGAAGAAAATGAATCGACACAATGACCGCAGCAATCAGTTCAAGTGTGTCAGAGATGATGATGATGATGGCTCAGGATGGGAGAGAGTTGAGGTCTGTTGTTCAGAGGCTCGATATAAGTTGTGCTCGACTCAATGACACTGAAAAATAACAACAGCTTTTCCCGCTGAATGTGGTGGCTGCATGATGACCATGTCCCTGCATGGTCCCCTTCCAGTACAATTCACCAGAGCACAGTCTCCCAAATAAAAGCCAACACTGGGAGTTTCTGGCTGCTGATTTCCTCCTCGTTAGGGCATTTGTAAGAAGGAGAACAAAGCAAAGGTATTTAAAGGCGGTCATACTAGAGTGAGCTTGGGTGAAGTCTGGGATCGCAGCCTAGATGTAGGAAGCTAAAGTAGGAATCTGGACAAGGTCAGGTTGAGGCTGCAGTGGTGCCAAATTGGAAATCCTCTCAGACCCTGCAACACAGGGAACTTAAGGGAAGCTTCTGTTTCAATCTCTTCAGGGTCCAAGTTCATCCTTCCCTTGTACTTATTCTAAAACCACTGCCAGTGGTAGGCCTGGAACACTGCTGGAAATCACCCTACATTGTATCACCTTCGGTGTTCTAAAACTCACTGGGATTAAAGAAATTTAAAAGGTAAGTACTTGAGCTAATACTAACTAGCATGGGGAACGTTGGTGTGCTGCCAACCCAAAGGCACTCAGTCTGGATCAACTAGCTGCTCCTGGGAAGAAGGATAGGCAATCTCGTCCTGTGAGATTCACAGTCTCGGAAAACTCACTGGAGGGTCAGCAAGAGTTGGTTCTGATGTGATGCAACATAACAGCAATATTACTAAGATAATTAGTGGATCAAAATATAGATTTAAAAAAATTCTTATTACCATCTGTATCTTCTTCACTTTTGCAGAGACATAAATTAGTTTTGCTGAGCACCTGCTGAATACCAAAAAGTAATATAAATCTATCTTGGACATTTTCTTCAAACTTTGACTCACAAAATGATTCCAGTTTCAAACTAATGTCCAGAAAGAATAAAAAAAAATGTTTCAACAGAACTCCTGCTCAAGTAAGGGAAAAAGTTCTTAGATCCTGATAATTTTCCCAGGTTACATTTACAAGATGCATTTCAGCAGATTGACATTAACTGCCAGCCTGTGACTTGCATAAACTCCGGAATCCTCACACGGCTGTCTAGTCAATTCTGACCCATAGTGACCCTCCTTCGAGTTTCAGAGGCTCTATGCTTTACAGGAGGAGACTGCCTATTGCTCTTCCACAGAACAGCTGGTAGGTGGACTCAAACCCCTGATCTTTCAGCTAGCAGCATAGCATATACCCTATACCTCATGCTAAGGAGTTAAAAACCAAACCCACTGCCATAGAGTTGATTCCAGTCTCAACTCGTAGTGACCCTCTCTCACGTTTCTGAGGCTGTAAACCTAAAGAGACTAGAGCGCCGAGCTTTCTCTCCTGGATCCATCGGAGGGGTCCGTGCATTTGAACCACTGGAGACGTTCTGCATTTTGGTTAGCAGTGTTACATGCTATGGGCTACAGCACTAGAGCTCCTTATGTTAGAGAGCTAACTACTAACTTAAATAAATACTGAACAAAGCAGGCCAGGAAGAGGTGGTTGGTTTTGTTAGGGACCATCAAGTCAGTTACAACTCATAGTGACCTGATGTTACAGAACCAAGTCAATACTGCCTGATCCTTCACTATCCACTATTCTTGATTGATTGTTGTGATGCTTGAGTCCATTGTCATAGTCATTGTGTAAATCTGTCCTGTTGAAAAGATTCTTTTTTTCATTGACCTGCTTTACCAAACATGATGCCCTTTTCCAAGGGAGGGTCCCTGGTGACAAAATGTCAAAAACAAACAAACAAACAAAAAAACCCCAAGAGGAAATCTCACCTTTCTCACATCAAAGGAATCTTCTGACTGCATTTCATCCAAGCAGGATAGGTGCATATCTGGCAGGCCCTGTTATAACTAATATTCTTCTCTAATACCATGATTCAAAGGCATCAATTCTACTACAGTCTTCCTCCGTCATTACCCAGCTGTCACATGCATATGAAGCAACTGACAATGCCATGACCTGCGTCAGGCAGCCTTTAGACTTCAAAGTGGCATCTTCGCTTGTTAACACTTTAACAGGATCTTTTGCTGCTGCTATTCTTGCAGGAGATGATGTGTTTAGAATCCAAGTTGAAGATCATTCAATTGTGTTGATCATTCCTCCGAATTGTAGAGGAAAATCAGAATCTAAATGGGAATGTTCTTGCTCCCACGTGATCTGGATATAATCTCTTACTTTAAATTAGAACTGAAAGCCCTAATCTGATTTTGTATCTTGTGCCAACTTGGTTTAAGTGAGTTTTATGCCTCTGAAAATGACATGTGCCTTCATTTGCAACAGGTTATACTATATTTTCTCTTTGAAATTCTCTTCAATCAATCTGCAGTCTTGCATAGAAGAATTCCTATTTGTGTCAACAGATATGATCATTTTAGGAGAGACAAATGTATTGTCACTTGAATTCCACCCAAAGATAGAAAGCTGCGTTGTCAGAAAGGAAGGTTAATCTATACTTACATGTTAGCAGGAATACTTGCACACCGTCCTGACTTTGTTATATTTTTTGAAAAGTCTTGGCTAAACTTCTATTTCACATGAAAGGCCATAAAATTATTGGACAGTGTGAGTTCCCACATAACTCCATAATCAGTACCCCATAGTAGCAATTATACATGTCATTATTGTTTTGGTGTTTTTTTAACTAGATGCTATATTAGTGGCCAGGTGCTCAATTATAATGAACTTTTAATATTGCTGATAATTTAAATAAATGAAAAAACAAACATTTCTCGATTAATGGATACACTGAAGTAAAATAGCAGAGAACTGATATAAAAATTATTGCATTCATGCTTCAGAAACTCTAGAAGGATGTTTGTTTATACTTGAAGATTTCAAACAGCAGGGAGGAGTGCTTTTCCATTCTTACCACTTATAAATGAATCAATAAATAAATGGAAATCTCTGCATAGAGATGAAATGAACCAAATAATACCAAAAAGTGCAAAGTGAAAGAAAAACTACAGCTAAGATTTACTGGTCTAAAAATGTCCTTTTTGGATATGAACACAGCTTGATAGGTAGTTAGACCTTATGTAGCAAATACATTACTTTCCATAACAGGTCTCTCCAAGGAGACCCAATGTGCTATAAAGCAGCACTTCTCATAATCTTATAAACACCACTGGAGCGATCAAACATTCCGTTTTCAAGATAAGATTAAATACATCTGGGTTAATGGCAACTAGGACGAGGAGAGTGCTGCTATTCAAGAAAATCGATGTGATGTACTCATATCAAGTTGGCTTTTAAAAAAAAGATGTTAATAAGATGAAGTATAATCATATGTTTAATTCGATTATCACAAAGGTCTATGAAGTCAATAAGTTCTGCTTAAATTCTCTCTTTAATCTGAGGGTTTTTTGGCCATAAAACAGAAGCTCAATACTATGATGGACTCTCTCAGCTAAAACTTCATTAGTCAACTTTTCTTTCTGTTACAGATTCACTGCAGGACTCAATTGATTCTACCAGACTGAACTATCTATTAACACCGATTCCTTCGTTTAGCTTTGTTGACCATTGGCCTAGGGATCCCTATTTTTCACCTTCTGTCACCTAAAATTTGAAAATGAAAAACAATAAGAACCAATTCAAATTACTACCCCCTATTATCTCTGTGATGGTAATTTCATCAACAGTAGTAATCAATAGATCCTCCCTCTCTGATGCAGGGATTCTCTCTTATTCATTGCCCGGCTTTCAGCTGCACAGCAAGAATGAAATTAGCTGAGATGAACTTGCAAACTGCAAAGCTGAACATGTCATTGTTAAAGGAAGGAACTCAGGTTGAAAGAAGTGAAGTAACTTAGTGTACAGTATTTATATATGGAAATTTAGCAGAAACTCGCGATAAAGAAAAACAAGAAAGTATTCTACTTGCTACAAAAGCATCACAAAGGCATTGGAATTTACTTGTGTTTAAAGGAAAAAGCTCTATCCTCAGCTCATCTTAATCTACTTACCATGAGTGATCATTAATCTAATGACTGACTTCCTAATTAGTCTTCAAAACTTTCCTGAACCTGGCACCAAGGATATTACTTGGATAAAAGATCAGCTACTCAAAGAAACACAATAATAAATGTTTATTGTGGAAGAACTAGAATCCTGGTAGTATAGTGGTTACAACACTTGGCTGTTAAACTTAAGGTCTGTGGTTTGAACTCACCAGCTGCTCCATGGGACAAAGATGATAGTCTGTTTCTGTAAATATGTACAGTCTATGATATCCTCCTCACCAGGCTGCTATTAGTCAACCTGATGACAGTGAATATTGTAGAAGAAATGTTAACGTAAACAAGAACTTCAATATACCATATAAATAACTTTTCAATCTATATGAAAAAACAGATTATCCAGGAGGATGGGCTTTATGAGGAGAATGTGGCAGCAGGATTGGAGGAAGACTCATCAACAATCTGTGTTATACAGATGATACAACCCTGCTTGCCTAAACTGAGGAGGACCTGAAGCACTTGATGTGGAGGGTCAAGGACTGCAGCCTTCAATATGGATTGAAACTCAACATCATGAAAACAAAGATTCTCACTGGACTGATTAGCGGCATCATGATAGACAGTGAAGAGACTGAAATTGTTAACATCTTCAGTTTGCTTGGCTCCAATCAATGTTCTTGGTACCAGCAGCCAGGAAATCAAAAGATGAATTAATTGAATTTGTAAAGTCTGCTGTCAGGGACATCTCCAAAGTACTGAAGAGCAGTGATGTCAGTCTGGAGACTAAGGTGTGCCTGATACAGGCCATGGTCTTCACAATTATGTGCTATGCATTAGAAAGCTGGACAGTGACTTGGGATGACAAAAGGAGAATTGATGCCTTTGAGCTGTGGTGCTGGAGAAGAGTATTGAATATACCATGAACTGCTAAGAAAAGTTTCATCCTGGAGAGGGTAAAATAAGCCTGTTCCTTCTAAGTAAGAATTCTGAAGCTCCATCTGACATACTTTGGGCATTCTTTGCCTCCCATTTGGAGAGGGACATTAAGCTTGGGAGGGTGGAGGAACAATGAAGGAGGCGAAGACCCTCAATGAGATGCATTGACTCCATGACTGAGGTGATGGGGGGGTAGGTGTGTCGGAAACAGTGGGATTGGCTCAGGATAGAGCAGGGTTCAGAGTTGTTGGACATAGGGTTGCTATGAGTCACAGATGACTTGACAGCATGTAACAACAACTTGAGATATGAAAATTGTATTTGAAAAGAAACAGGAAAAACAAGCTCAAACTCATGTCATTGAGTAGGAACGTACTCATAGCTGATGCTTCGTTGTGTTCCTATAAATCACCCTGGAGGAGACTGCCCCACTCTCTCCCTCTGAGTGCCTGGGGGATTCCACTTTGGGTTGGCAGCACAATTTTTTACAGACTATGCCACCATAGTGTTCTCCTCAAAAACAAGCAAAGTTTAAATAAATTATCCCTATAAGTAAAAAAAAAAAAAATAACTGAAACAAAACATTACTGAAGGAATATATGGTTCACTTAATGGTAAAGAGTGTGTCGTTAATACAAAGGTTCCCATCCACCAGCTGCTCATAGGAGAAAGCCGGGCATTCAACAAACTCCTTTGATTTAATGCCTCTGAAAACCCACTGGAGAGTCAGCTATGGCCCAGTTCTAACCTGATGGTGCACAACAACAATAACAAATGTTTGAAAATATTAAATATGTTTCAGTAGTTTCCATTGTGTGGTATGTGGGGAAATGTTTCTAAGTTTAAAAGCCCATTATTATGACTGGAGAAAGTGCGGCCAGAGTGCTCCTTCGAAGCAAGGATGGTGAAGCTCTGTATCGTATGTTGAGCTTGTTGTCAGGAGAGAATATTTATTGGAAAAAGACATCGTGCTTGGAAAGGGGGAGGGTCAGAGAAGGACAGGAAGATCTCAGACAAAATGGACTGACCCAGTGACTGCAGCAATGGGCTCAAGTATACTGGAGATGGTGAGGATGGCCCATGATAGGACATGGTTTTTATCTGGGCCTCATAGGGTTACTATGAGTTACGTTTCGTTAAATGACACCTAACGACGATGACAACATAATGACTGTGGCAATCCAATGACCCCTCATCATACGTAATCATTCCTCTTTGTTATATTACAGTCTGAAACTTTTGTGGCCCCGTAGAACACACACTTTACCCTGAGCTACTGGGCTTTTAAGATTCTTATTAAGACCTCTGTGTATAGCACCAAAACGATCTCTCGGTCTAAACATTTGGAAGAAATACATTTAATTAGCAACATTGATATTAAAAAAACCAAAGTGGAAGAAAACTTTAGGACTTCTTCTTTGTCTCCTAAACCCAGGTCAGCCTCAAAGCTGAAGGGTGCAAAAATAGCTTTCAAAACATTGCCAATAACTGGACATTCTGAAGAATTATCAGAGCCAATCAAAATTATCTAAGAGCAACTTTATTGTAAAGATTCTCCATCACACCCTGTCTCCTAATTCTACACAGACAAATATTTGATGGGGAAGGAACTGCAAGGACATTCTTCGTGGGATAGACTTCTGAATGGTGGCATTAGGAGTATCATTCTCCCACCAAGTCACTGGTGGACACCAGGGCTATCTGCATGGAAACATGCCATAGAATGGTATTTGCTATGCTACAGATCCTACATGTAAATTTGGGGTTACCACTAGAATGTATGAAGTTAAGACACTTTTTCTTGATCTCTGTCTGAAAACGCCTTAGGGGATATGTCAAGGAAAAGAGTGTTTAATGATGGATATTTCTAATCCTGAAAGGATTGCTGGAGGAGTCTGCATCAACGGGATAGAAATGATATAGTAGAACAAGGAACATTGAAAAATAAATGATGCCTTTGGAATATGATGCTGGTGAATACTGAATATACTTATGGACTACTGGAAAAATGATCAAATCTGTCTCAGAAAGAAGCCAGAATTCTTCGAACAAACAAGGATGATAAACTGTTTGTCATATTTTGGATGCATTACTAGGAAGGACAAGGCCCTGAAGAAGGTTATCATGTTTGCTAAAATAGACATTCAGCAAAAGATGAAGTCTCAATGACAGATTTGCATATTGTCTGGAACAAAAGCTTGAAACACAAAACAATTATAATCAAAGACTAAGTATTTTGTTTACTTGTACAGAGGGTCATATGAGTTGGGACCAATTCAGTAACATCTAACAACATGAGTGTTATGGGCTATCCAGTCACCTGTGACTCATAGCCACCATATCTACAATATCTCTGAACTCTGCTCAATCCTGAGCCAATCTCACCATCTTCAACGCACCTACCCACATTACCCTCGCCACTGAGTCAATCCGTCTCCTCCAGGGTCTTCCTCCACTCTTCCAAGCATGATATCTGTAGAGTGTCTCATTCAATTCAGGACAAAACGTTTAATGTTAGGGTTAGTTATGCTTATGGGTAGTGGATGCCTTCTAGAATCTTAGATGAGGAAGGGGTTCTAGCAGTTTTACTGGCTTTATCTCTTATAAAGACTATGGAGTCAGTTAAAGGTCAAGTGCTATAGGCCTTTTCACCATGTCTGAGTCAAGTAACATGACCTTTGAGGACTTTGGACAGTAGCAAAGGTCCAGGGGTACTCTTGGCTGTGGGTTCCCAAAGAACTCCTTATCATAGTGGATGAGAGAGTAAAGATCAACTTCACTCTAGAAAACCTTACACACCACTCATTTGAAAACCACCTATCAGCCTTGACCTTTTGCAAAGTGAACCAGAGTGACGCCAAAGAGGTTTCCCCATGACTGACAGACCTCAAAATACAGAAAAAGCTAGTCTTCATTATTGATCCCAAATAGCTGTAGAGGAACAAGATTTTCACACGGAGAACACATAATACTTCTGACTCCTCATGTCCTTGTCCACCAACCTTCGCTCACACTTCACTTGGGCGAAAAGTAGTATTTAATCTACACTAAGCAATACAAGAGATAGAGTTTTGAACAGAATATGAGATTTCAGAAGCAGATCATGAGACTGCTGTTGCTGTTAAGTGCCATGGAGGGGAATCTAATTCATAGCTGATGCTTCAGTGAGTTTTTAGAGGCAGGAAAGGTGGGCTCCTTTATCTGGGTTGAGGGTCAATGGGGAATGTTTGGTGATCTTTTTTTTTTTTTAACTTATTTTATTTAAGACCCTTGTTTATAGTCGCCGGCCACCTGTGGAGGGCCTTTGTATTCAGTTTAAAGACTCTGTGAATCAGATGGACTTTGAAAAGTGGGCTCCCTTATTTTGGTTGAGAGTCAGTGTGGGGAATGTTTGGTGGGTTTTTTTCTATTTCAGTATCTTGTTTAGAGTCAACATTACCTCTTGGAGGGCCTTTGTATTTAAAACTTGGTTGGGCCCTCAGGCCTGCTTCCCTCAGGCCTAGTGTTAAATTCTGGAGGAATAGTCTTCTAAGTGGTACAGTGGTACATCTGTCAATTTGCTGGATTGAGATAGCAGGTGTTGCTGTGATGCTGGACCCTGTGCCACTGCGGTGTCAAATGCTGTAATTGTTATCCATGGTGGACAGTGTTTGGTGGAGCTCCCAAATTAAGACAGGTTTGGAAGCAGGAGTGGCATATACTTCCCAAACAACATGCCTCCCTGGAAACTCTACGAACTTAGAGAAACAGTAACATTTATAGAACAGGGTTCAGGTCTTTGGTTGATAGGGCCCACTTGAAATAAAAAACTACAACAAATCACACAGGAAGAGATTGCCGAACTTCTCCTGAAAAGCAGCTTATCATTGCAATTGTGTACCGTTGAGTCAGAAGCAATTCATAACTAGCTTTCTAGCAGATTTTCTGAGGCAGTAAATGATTCAGGTAGAGATTGCCCATCTTTCTTCTGTGGAGTAGATGGTGGATTCGAGCCACATGTCTTTAGGTTGGGAGTTCAGTTCCTTGCAACTAGGTCATCAGAGTTTCCCTAACCTTTCTGCTAAGCATAGCTAATTCAGAGTCGATGTCAATGAAATAATTCAGAGTGATTAGCTCTGAACTACACTCAGAAACACATTCAAAAAACGTAGTTCTGTTGGGGTGGTATTAATAAATTCAGAATTCAGTTATAAAACTGTATTTATACAGTTATAAAACTGACATCCCGTTTTCTCCAGCCTGCAAAATTAGTTACTTTGCCTTAGGATTTTTTGTTTCCTTTCTTTCATCATGTAAAATAGTTTAATCTGTCTGCTTACCTGGAGAAGAAATGCATCTCTCCCAGAGCAGTGGTTACCTCTTTGAAACTGGTTTTTCCAGCCATATGTAAATTGTATCTTCATCTGTCTGTTATTTAGGAGGTCAAAAGGTGCCTTTCCTGAGTTACCCTTTGTCTTTCCAGGGCCTGTTTTTCTCAGTCATATGTTAACTCTTTTGTAAACTGGCTGTTTACTGGCACCTGTGTGCAAGTTGCTTGTTTTGCTTTGTTTTTTTAAATGTAGACATTCTTAATTTCACTAAAAAAAAGGTATCCTACATTGTTGTGATGCTGGATCCTGTGCTGGAGTTAGTATCCAGCTCCCAGATGGGGAGGTAGTCCCAGAGAAGGAGCTCACTGCTTTTAATAAAGTGCATATGGATATTGCAATTGGCTGTCTTATTGGCAATTGACTATGGAAAGAACCCCTTGTATTCAGTAACAGTTCTCTTGTTTGCATACAAACCAAAAACCAAAGCCACAGCTAAGAAGTGGATTTTGAGTAAAATGACCCTACCATGGCAGGATCACTAGGGACCATGGGTGGCTCATAACAACAACAGGATAGGAGAGAATGTGCCATTAGTTTCACAAGGCATTACGGGAGCAGAATGCATCATCTCTTTACCAGTGTCTCCCTGCTCTGTTCTGACGACTGCCTCTTGGTCGAAGTAGAGGTTTCTCTTTAGCATGATCAAATGTTCTGGGATTCCCATTCTTCTCAGAGTCAGCCACAGTTTGTTATGATCCACACAGGCAAACGCCTTTGCATAATCAATGAAGCACAGATAGACAGTTCTCTGGTATTCTCTGATTTCCGCCAAGATCCATCTAACATTAGCTATAATATCCTTAGTACCACGACCTCTTCTAAATCCAGCCTGCACATCTGTCAGTTCTCTGTTGACATATTGTTCCAAACCTTTTTGGATCATTTTCAGCAGAATCTTGCTTGCATGTGATATTGATATTGTTTGATAATTTCCACACTGTTGGGTCACCTTTTTTTGGAATGGGAACAAATATCGATCTTTTCCAGTCAGTTGGCCAGCTGGTTGTCCCCCAGATTTCTTGGCACAACTTAGTGAGCACATCCAGGGCAGCATCTGTTTGCTGAAATAAATCAATTGGTGTGCTGTCAACTCCTGGAGGCTTGTTTTTTGCCAATTTCTTCAGAGCAACTTGAACTTCCTCCTTCATCACCGTAGGCTCTTGCTCATATGTTATTTCATTAAATACTTCTATATCAGTCAATTCCTTCTGATAACAGTGACTTTGTGCACTCCTTCTTCTTTTGATACTTCCTTATTTATGATCATTTATGATCATTTAACATTCTACCCAAAGTATCCTTAAGTATTGCCACCCAACAATCTAATCCTTACAGATCATTCTTCTGTTGTCATCTGAAAAATATTCTACAAATGTACAATATTTATCTTCATTTTTGTTTTAAATATACACCCTGAAGTGAAAAAAGGTCAATTAGATTAAAAAGAAATGACACTGTTCTTCTGTTTAGGAGTCTGGCAATGCAATGGTTAAGTGTTAAGCTGTTAACTGAAATGTCCGGTGACTTGAACGCACTAGCAGCTCTTTGGGGAAAAGGTGTATTTGTAAAGCTTTCAGCCTAGAAAAGCTTGGGGAGCAGCTCCAGCCTCTTCCACAGGGGAGCGATGAGCAAGAATCAGCTAGATGATCCACAGAAGAGTTGTCTGCAGGTTTCCATAAGACTTAAATGAAATAAAAACTGAGGGGATACTATGGTTCAGCAGAGGACTTGAGCAAGTGTCCAAGTGTTTGGAGCTGTTTAATCATCTGGATCTCGGTAGGAAGGAGCATACATGCAAATGTGAAGACATTGTCAAGCTGACTGTATCAGCAGAGGAAAAGCAGCAAGACAGGGCAGGTGTCTGGACAAAACAAATCAGAAAGCAATGACTTTGCAAATGAACTGCAAAACACCAAACATTCAGACCTGTCCTCTTGCGACTCCTCAAAATGCTACTCTGTTATCATTCTCAGGTGCTGTCCAATCAGCTACAGTTCCCCGCAGCTCTATAATGAACAACAGACGGGAACAGGGAGCCCTGGGAGCACAGTCCACTAACCCAAAGGCCGGACCTCTTTGGAGTATTGAATCCACCTGTGGGTGAAAGATGAGTGTTCTCCTCCCGTGCAATTTATATTCTCCCTAAAACCCCACTGGAGGGTCAGCTATGATTCTACAACAGTAAAGGTTGTTGTGGTATTTCCCCACCCCCTACCCCACACTCTGTAATACATCCTACAGTTTGTATTTAAAAAAAACCCCAGTTTGAATCCTCCAGATGCTCTGCCGGGGGAGGGACAATCTCCTCCTGTAACAGTCAGATCTGATTTGACAGTACACACAAATAACAAAATAAAAAAACAAACAAAAAAAACCAAACTTAAACCCTACAATTTATATAAACATAGAAGAGTCACAACTTCCTATGAAAACAAGATAACAACAAAAACAAATGCTCTGCTATTGTGTCAGTTGTGACTCAGAGACCCACAGGACAGAGCTGACCTGCCCCTTGGGGTTTCCAAAGCTGCACTTTGTTAGGAAATACATCCGTACATCCTTCTCCAGAGAAGCAACTGGTGAGTTCTAGACATAGAACTATTAGAAGCCCAATGCTGAGTCCACGAAGCTACCAGGGCTCCTTTCCAACTTTGTAAAAAAGGAAAATTTTGCCTCTGCTCTCAAAGCAGCAAGCAATCTAAAAATAATGGGAAAAAATAATTGAATAAAGTACAGAGACGAAATAAAATTCAAGAAGTCATCATAAAACATATATATGGTACTGAAGTTTTAAAAGCAGACCTAAGACTACAGAATAGTGAGACACTGGGTAAATAATTTTTTTAGGCGAACTTGGCAATAAGATCTGCTTTAATGAGCTCAGACCTACATCAGCTTCGACCACTTCCATTCCATGCTCAGGGCACTCTGCACCCAGTTTTTTTTTCAGGAAGGAAACTGAAGCCATAGTTATCAGAGATCTATGGTCAAAGACTCGTATTGGAAGATGAATACACTCAGAAGCTACCACCACATGCAGGTTTGTTCAGAACCTTGCCAGAGAGAATGTCTTTCTCCAGAGCAAACGGAAGACATGTTTATCGTCTCTTATAAAACACGTGGGCTCCCTAAGCACAGTTTTCCTCTCCTGAAATGTATCATAGTGAGTGAACGTCGTCACCTGGCATCTTGCTGTGAGAACTGGAGCTTTGAAAACAGATGGACATGCTGCAATCCAGGCTACTGCTATTGTTGCAATAAAGTCCAGTTTTATGGAAAAAACAAATAAACATGCAAACAAAAAACTATGGGCAATCTAAACACAGGGTATTTTCCTTTGTCTGACATACTTTGGGCGTGTTGCAAGGAGGGACTGGTCCCTGGAGAGGGACATCATGTTTGGGAGAGTGGAGGGACAGTGCAGGAGAGGAAGACCCTTGAGATGGATCGATTATGTGAGTGGAGTGGTGGGAATGAGTGTGTTTGAGACAGTGAGGTTGGCACAGGATAGAACGGCGTTTAGGGCTCTTGCACATAGGGTCTTTATGAGTCACAAGCGACTTGATGGCACATAACCACAACAAATTCTGCTTTGAACATCATTTAGTTATCAGCCATTGCTTCTCTAATTTGCTTCCTGCAAAGAAGCTGGCAAAAGTGCCAAGCAACTATTGTTTGCAGAGAGGTGGGGACTGGCGACTTCCAATGAAAATGTTACCCTTCCAAAATACACTCAAGTTCTTCAAAAGGGGACCAAAGTGCTGAAACAGAATTTTATTTTTAATTTTATTCTGCCGCGGGAAGAAAGGGACAGACACTAGGTGTTCAGATCAGAGCTGTCAGTTAGATCGTGACAGACCCAACTTCTCAAGTGATGTTGGCAGGTGGATGAAAGCAAGAGGGGGGCCTCAGGGAGCTGGCTTTCCAGAGGAAGTGCAGGTGGTCAGATCGCCTGTGAAGATGCAGAGGAAGCGATTCACTGAAGCAAAACTGTTGTGCAGGGTCTTCCACAGACCTGCCCCACAGCAGAAGTTATTGAAAAGACCAGCCTTATTCATTTAGGACGGAAAACCTCTGGAGTTTCTGACTGTGAGACATCAGAGGACGTGTAAGGTAAATATGCCTGGCTGTTGAGTCAATTCCATCTCACACCAGCTTTGCAGGACAAGGCAGGCCTGTCCATGGGGCTTCCCAGGCTGTGTATGGTTACAGAACACGGTCCCATATTTCTCCTCCTGGAGCAGTGAGTGGGTTTGCAGTACCCACCTTTATGGTTAGCAGACACACTGTTTAATCACTACTCCACCAGGGTTCTTCAAGCTGAATACAGAAAGGCAAACTACGTGTAGCCAAGTCACCTTGAAATCTGCTGTTGTTGTTATGTGCCATTGAGTCACCTGTGACTCATAGCGGCCCTGTGTACAACAGCCCTAAACCCTGCTCTGTCCTGTGCCAATCTCATTGTCTCTGACACACCCATCCCGAGTACCCCAGTCACTGAATCAATCCACCTCATAGAGGGTCTTCCTCGCCTGTGCTATTCCTCCATTCTCCCAAACATGATGTCCTTCTCCAAGGACTGGTCCTCCTTGCAACACGCCCAAAGGATGCCAGAAGACACTTCAGAATCCCCGCCTGCAAGAAGCAAACTGGTTTAACCCTCTTCAGAATGAACCTGTTCATTTTCTTAGCAGTCCATGGTATATTCAATACTCTTCTCCAACACCAAAGCTCAAAGGCATCAATTCTTCTGTCCTCCGTAGTCATTATACAGCTCTCTGATGCATAGCAAATGATTGCAAAGACCATGCATGGTCTGTCTCAGGCGCGTCTTAGTCTCCAGAGAGACACCATTGCTCTTCAGTACTTGGAAGAGACCCCTAACAGCAGACTTTCCCATCGCAATAGCTTTGACAATCTTTCCCACTTGCTGTGGGATCGAATCTGACTCTGACAGCCCAGGGGCAACAGACCTGAGCTGTGGTCTGGGTCAGCACTGCGCCCGACAGGATTTTCAATACCTTGGATCTTTTAGAAAGACATTGTTGTGCTGTTCTTCCAAGGTGCCCCTGGACAGACCTGAAATGAAAATCTTACTTAGTAGCCAAGTCTTTAATTGTTGTGTCACCCAGGGATCCCTTTCAGATGTAAATTATATTAATCTTGGAAAAGATTCTTTTTAACCTCCGTCTTTACTATGAGTTGGATTTTTCAATCAGAACTCCAAGAATGACTTACTCATTAGAAAGAATTCCCTATTGCCTTCTGAAATGTGGTGATGTTGCCTGTTAGGTATTGTTGAGTCAACTCATAGGACACAATAAACAACAGATCTGAATCTTTCCTATCCCACATCATCTTCATGATCTCTGTCATATGTGAGGCCACTGTCACACGTCCTTAGCGGTCCTCCCCCCTCTGTCCCTCCATCTTTCCTAACAAAGCGTCTTTTTCCGGAGTGGCTCCTCTATACAGGACCAAAGTACATGAGGTAAAGTTTCTGCAAATGTAAACTTATCCACTAGGATTTTAGGACCACAATATTTAGATTTTTCTCATCTCTTTTCTCTGATTCCACATTTTTCCAATCTCCTTTCGTTGTTGTTGTTGTTGTTGTGTATTACCCCACAGTTGAGTTTTTCAGAGGCAGTAAATCGCGAGGGAGCAGACTGTCAATCTTCCTCCAGCAAAGCACCTGGTGGAGTCAAACTGCATACCTTTGGGTCAGCAGTGTTATTCCTACTCTCCTTGATGGCTAACTCAAACTTTAAACTTTCTTTAGTGGCATAGTTCATACGAAAATGTACTGCTAACCCAAAGAACGTGTCTCCTTTCTGGTTCAAATCCACCAATGGCTCCTTGGAAGAAAGATGAGCAATCTCCTCCCGTGCCAGAACAGCCTGCAGAAAACCCCCTGGAAGATCAGCAGAGTTGGCAACGCATTTTAATATGAAGGTTTGTTGGGGTTTTTTTTGGTTTGTTATTTTTGCAATGTTATTAACATTTTATTATGAACCACACAGTAAAATATATTTGCATAGTCAATGAAATACAAATAAACATTTTCCTGATATTCTCTGCTTTCAGCCAAGATCAATCTGACATCAACATTGATATCTTTGATTATTGTTTCCAAATCTTTAGGCTTTATTTCTGCACTGAATTTTTTTTCTTTTTTTGGTGATTAACAAACCTTTTATTATATGCAAGTCAAGAACGTTAGCTATTGCAAAACCATTCTGACCCTGAGAGGAAGCAAAGATTGGGGAGAGAAGTGCAGCAATAAATGAATGGAAATCCAAAATCTCTGTAAATGTTCATTAAAATTATTTAAAAATAACCAATATGATGGTTTTTTTTTAAAGTTCATTTCTATTGGTTTAGATCATCCCTTAGCTGTGTCTGCTCACCTCATTTCCTCCTCTTCAAGTCTTTGACCTTTGCTAACTCTCTAAATCATGTTTTCTAATCCTCCATCTGTATATTTGATTTTGGTTCACCAGCTCTCTCCTACTAGAAGTCAGCCTAGTGTTGTATAAAAATCCCCTGGGGTGGATATGCATCCTAGGTATCGTTCATGTAGGATATTTTTAAATTATATCTTTATGACTCAAAGCATCAAGCCACTCTGGCTACAACAGCTCACTTTACTACATGAATAGACAATAAACGAAAAAGTAGAAACTCAGAATCTCTCTTTTGAACAAGGAATCACCCACTGACAAGAATTAGAAGTTGTTAACAATGAATAGTGCAGCCTTATACCTATCATCCATTTATTAGAATGTTAAAGAGTTCTTGAATTTCCTGAATTCTAAAGTAAATTTATTTATTAAATTAAACTTACATTAATTCTAAGCCAGAAATCTTTCTGAAAGTTCAGGAAAGTTCTTTGACTTCTTATCACATATTCCCATTTGGACTATTGCTAGGTAGATAGATACACATATGTCGTTAGGCACCACTGAGTTGAGTACAACTCATAGCGACCCTACAGACATCGGATCTGAATCCTGTCCTACCATGGGCCATGCTAACCATCTCCGAAACACCAGAACACATGCTGCACTCACTCTATCTATCCATCTTGTTGAAGGCCTTCCTATCTTTTGTAGACCCTCCACATTTCCAAGCATCATGTTTTAGCAACATCCCAAATAGGTAAAATGAAGCTTTATCATCCTTGTCTCTGAGAAGCACTCTAACTGTACTTTTTCCAAAACATAATTGTTTCTTTTTCCAGAAGTGCATGGAACAGTCAGTGTTTTTATCCAAAAGCACTACTCCGAGCCACCATATATTTTTCCATAACCCTTATTCATTGTGCAGCTGTCAGATGCATAGCAAGTGATGGAAAAGACCCAGCCCTGAATCAGGTGCACCTCAGTCTTCAAACTGACATTATTGCTCCCCAGTAATTTGGCAAAGTCCCTTACAGAAAACTTGTCCAATGCAGTATGTCTCCTAATCTCCTAACTGCTGGCACCAAGAGTAGGTAACATGGATCCAAATAAGCTGAAATTGTTGACAATTTCAATCTATCTCCCATATATTAAATTATTATATAATATCATAATTATTTGCATATGGTGCTATGTAGATAACATTACATACATACATATAAAAATATAATGTTCTATGTATTGTTGTTTGTTGTTGTTATGTGCCATCGAGTCGCTTGCGACTCTGGCGACCCTATGTACAACAGCCCTAAACTCCACTCTGTCTTGTGCCAATCACAGTGTCGCTGACACTCCCATCCCAATTATCCCAGTCACTGAATCAATCCACCTCATAGAGGGCCTTCCTCTCCTGCGCTGT
>NW_006399931.1:3178835-3198830 GCF_000299155.1 Elephantulus edwardii | reverse complement strand
GAAAGCAACTCCATTTTTCCTCACCTTTTCATCCGACTCAAAATGCCCCATGCCAGTCCATCTCATCTCACCAATGCCTAGTATGTCAATATTTATGTGTTCCATTTCTTCCATAACAATATCTAATTTTCCTATACGTGATATAAATAATCATGTTATTATACAACATATTATAAAGGGAGCTCTGGTAGCCTAATGGTAAGAAGCTTTACTGCAATCCCAAAGGTATGTTGTTCAAATCCACTACTTGTTCCATGAGAGAAGGATGGGCAACAACAGTAACAGCATTATAATGTTAGTGAGTAGTGAGGGGTTTTGTCTTCTTGAGTTTAGTTTATCTAGCTCTATCTCTAAATCTCTCAGTTACTTACTACTGGATCCACACCACTGGAGAGGTGCTTAAATCTAAACCACTTGGGAGCTTAAAATGTTAGCATTCAAGATTAGTAATACATTTGCTGAAACAAAAGTTGAACAAATTGAAAAATAAAAATGAGAACATTGGAAAAGTACAAAACTAAGAGATGGAAAGAGTGTGTTAGAATGTAAGAAAATGCAGGAGACATAAAAGATTATCCCAGAAAATATTACGTCTGGCTGATAGAAAGTACAGAAACATAACCAAAAGACAGAAAGTAGAACCCCTCCAGGGATCAGAGAAGGCTGCCGGTGTGGGCAGTACAAACTTTACACAAATACTAGGAGAGAAGTGTTCCAACGTTAATGAAGTCTTTAGTAAAGGAGTCTTTACTCTAAAAGAGCCCACAGACCTCCCGACGAGTAACAGATGAATCACCCTTTTGCTGAGTGCCTCTGCATTGACCAAGACACAGAGCTATCCAGTGAACAACAAATCGGAAACTTTTCCTAGGCTTCACTATCACCATGATCTCTGTCAAGCCCATCGTTTCACTCACTGCATCAGTCATGTCACCTCTAGTGTCACACGGAGATAACAGATTTCTTTTTAGCAATATTAGATATTGCACAGGAAGCAAAGTCATTCCTTTGAAGTTCTGAAGATAACTTCCAGTCAACAGACCCAAGTTCTATCAAACTATTAATTATATATGAGCCAGAATAACGTTTTCTCAAGAATTTGTTAAGACTGTTTCTCTCTCTTGTTTTACATTACAGGGATTAATTTGAGGATGTATTGTAAACATGGAGGCTGTAAACTAAGAATGAGGGAGACACAAATCCCATGAGATGATAATTTATCTTGGGAGAGCAGTGGGAGAAATTCAGAGGAGAGCAGAAAACGGAGGGCGAGCAGTGAGGCCGGGGTGGAAAACACAGACCTGCCAGGACTCTGAGGGATGAAGGAAAACTCAAGACAGCAACAGAGACAAGAAGGTACAAACTGTTCACAGGAAAACCAAAACAATGGGGGAAAGAAACACCTGGGTAAAACAATGGGGAAAAGAAACACCTGGGATAAAAGCAAATTGAAGTCTCAACATAAAGGAAGTAAAAAATGCCTTAGAATGTTAAGCAATAAATAAGAGTTAAAAAAAAATAGAATCCTTGTAACTATGATGGCAATAACTTCATGCTGAGTGTACAGAGAAAGGTGTGTTCCATCAGCTCTTCTAAAAGAGGAAATGGAATCTTAACCTAGAACTTGAGTAACATTTGTGCTCATACCAATGTCAAAGTGTGATTGTTTTCTACTTTTAGATGAAACCTACAGCTGAAGAAAAGGGACAATTCGGTTGTCCTCACAAGAAAGGGTATAAATGTCAGTAACCTGATGATGTAAAAGCGAAAGAAATGACAGAAACAAGGGCTTGTGTTCGAAGGAAGACAAATAGAACACAGTGTCTACGACTGAATTTATCACCCTATAAAACGAGGAGTCAAGACAGATGGCAGAGGACACGTCAAGAAGCTTAGGATACTTTTTCTTTGCAGTCACAAAATTTACCAGAGGAAAATCAATACTCAAAATAATAATTATATTAGGAAGAAAACACAATATGATGGGTGACAAATGTGAACTAAATTCTCGTTGTTGTTTTGTTTCGTTTTTAGCAGAACAAGTGAAAAAAGGTTATTAAGGCAGTAAGACAGAGGCATAGCTAGTGAAAGATGGGCCATGCAAAGGACTGCAAGTGATAAAGAAATTCAAATGAAGAGGGACCCCTGGAAAGAGAGAGGTGAAACCAAATCCTAGGGCAGCAGAAAAGGAGATAAAAGAGTATGAACTAAATTATTATCTTTTAGCGGTAAAGAGCTCAGGTGGCTTAGTAGTAAGGGATTGTTCTGCCAACCCAGAGGTACATGGTTTGAATCCACCAGCTGCTCTGCGGGAGAAAGATAGGCAATCTCCTCCAGTTTGATTTAATTCCTTTGAAGACTTGCTGGAGGGTCAACTATGGTCTGTTCCAACTCAAGAGTACACAACAATAATTTATGAAAATAATCTCCTCCAGTTTGATTTAATGCCTTTGAAGACTTGCTGGAGGGTCAACTATGGTCTGTTCCAACTCAACAGTACACAACAATAATTTATGAAAATAATAACCAATATCTTAATTAAATAAAAGAGGCATTTGAGATAGAAAAACATTTTCTGGCATTGTTGAAAAGCAAACAGGTAGAAATACAGAGAGAAACAATAAACAGAGATGGCCTCAATGGAACAGTGTGAGTCTGAAGAGATGAAACAAAGAGACTTTTGTAGTATCTTTCAATTAATTTCAAATAATTTTCTGAAGCAAGCACTTCAAAATAATTATTAAAAAGTAAAACTTAGAGCATCATGTAAAATTACACCGCCATTAGCTTCAATTAACCTGGGGACTAAATTCTTAATATTTCTAGGTTTATGAACAATCTTGGTTCAATATTTTAATACTGAATATGGCTTTGGTGTAATATGTAAGCCATTATGACAAAACCATTCTTATTGATGCTGATAGACACGCTTCTCCTCATTGCAGATGTTTTCCACCTATGCTTTCACTTTTTTCCCCTACAAAGTAAACTCTTTAAGTGCTTTGTGATCGGAAATCCCCCAAAGCAGCTAGAGTTCTACCTCTTTTTTTTTTTTCTTTTTAATTAGACACACACATAGTACAGCATTCTATTTTTCCTTCTTAAAAACAGACTCTGCTTTGGCCCCAAGTGCAGGCTGGCCCAGAAGATGCCTCTATTGTGCGAAGCAATCAACAGAATTGGTTGGTAAAGCATGCTATTTGTACTTCTTGTGAAGAAGTCCCCAGACGAATGTCGGCTCTATTAGGTAAGGATAGCATGACGTGACTCAAAGTCCTCCATCAGCCTGACTGAATCCAAGCTTTGCATCAAATCTGGCTTCTTTCCTCTGAAATTCTCTGGTGGCTCTTCTTCCTTTGCTCCAGTGCCCTCAGTTAACTCTGAGCTACCACACACTGTAGGGCCAATGAACGATCCTTCAGGATCTGAAATAAAATGTCACTTGGCCTGAGTCTGATCTCAACAAGACTGGCCAACCATTAGATGCCAAGCGAAGTCTTAGAAACACGGTGTTTGCTTCATCAGCTGGCTGCTACAGAACTGACGAAGACTTGGGCATCCCTCTGTGTATGAGATGAAAACTTGTTCTCCAGGGCTTTCAATGGCTAACTTTTCAGTCATAGCCTTTTTTTTTTTCTGACAGAAAACTTTAACCATCAACTTTTCTGTCACTAGCTAAGTGCTTTTGACTTATGCAGGGACTCCTTACATTTGGTTAACCCAAACCGAACTCATTGTTCTCGAGTACATTTTGACTCAAAAAGACACTGTAAGAGTACAACTTTCCCTTAAACGGTACTCCTCCAGAGGCCGCTCGTCAAACATTTCTCTCATGAAGCAGCTGGTGGGTTTGAGTTATCAAACCCTAAACTAGCAACTAAGCACTTAATCACTGCACTACCAGTCACTGTATTAATTTGGCTTCTTACACCTATTGCATTCTTACATTCATGAGACACTGGTCCTTTACAAAACTCAGAATACTCACATTCATTGTCCTAGAGTCAGAACCAATTCATGGTGACCCTTCAGTGGGTTTTCAGTAGCTGCAAATTACATGGGATGAAGTTTCCTGTATTTCTCTTCAACACCGTTGGTGGATTAAAACAGCCTGCCTTCGGCCTGGCAGCATGACTTCTTACCTTTTGGGCCACCAGAGAACCTTTAAAAGAACATGATTCTTCTTAATACACTGCGTATCTTTCGAGTTTTGCTTTCCTCTTTCAGCCCTTTCCCTTCTGCTCCAGCAACTTATTCTAAACAGAACTAGAAGTTTTACACTCAAATATATTTCTTCCATCACCTAATTATTGCTCCTCACTCACCATGTACTCTTCTCTCAGAGAAATTCATAAAAAAGAAACAAGCAAACAACAGCAGCAAACCCCGAATCAGTAAAAGCAGTGATTGTATGATACTAGCCGCTAAGGTACAGAAAGAGTGATTTCCTTGCCCTGAGACTTTGTCTCCTCGCTTACAAGTATGTCACCTGGACTCAGAATTATGCAAAATCAAAGAATTAGATCCCACAGAAATTTTATAAAGTGTTTCAAATATTTATCAGTGCCACTCTCAAATCTCAGCGCAAGCAACAATTCACAGCACAGAGCAAAGCTCATTTGCACTCATTTCCTCATATCTCTAGTACTTCATTTCCAAACAGGCTCCTGTTTCTGACACTATATCTAAATTCCTGTATCAGTCCACACTGTTTCTTATCTCTTTTCTCTATCCTCCTACCCTCTTGCAGGCTTAATTTTGTTTTCAGCAAAGCATTCTAGGACTATTCTGACCTCCAGGCCCAGAGAGTGATCTGTTGTATAACTTTTCCACATTTCTGAGCATCATATCGCTCTCCAAGGGACAGCCCAACATAGTACCATGCCCAAAGTATGTAAGACAAGCCTCATCACCTTTGCCTCCAAAGAGCACTCTGGCTGCACCCTCTCCAAGACATATTTGTTTGTTCTTTTGGCAATCCATGGAATGTTCATTACTCTTCTCCAACACCACAGTTCAAAGGCATCAATTCTTTTTCTATCATCTTTATTTATTATCAAGCTTTCAGATGCACAGTAAATGGTTGGAAAGACCATGTCTCAGATCAGATACACCTTAGTCCTCAAACTGACATCATTACTCCTCAATAATTTGTAGAGGTTCTTAACTGCAGACTTTCCCAGTGCAATATGTTTCCTGACTTCTTGACTGCTGGTACCAAGGGCGTTGATTGTGGTTCCAAGAAGATAAAATTGTTGAGTTTCAATCTTTTCTCTATCTTTCAACATGTTGCCTGTTGGTCCAGTGGTTAAGAATATCTATTTTCTTGACATTGAGATGCAATTCATCTTGAAGGCTGTAGTCTTTGATCTTCTGCAACAGGTGCTTCAAGTCCTCCTCACTTTTAGCTAACAAAGTTGTGTCATCTGTATAACTAAGGTTATTAATGAGTCTCCCTCTGGCCCTGATTCTTCCTCATGGAATCTCGTTTCTTGTATAATTTGCTCAGTACACAAATTAAACAGGTACAGAAACAGAAGACAACCCCGACACATTCCCTTTGCAATTTTAAACCATGTAGTGTTACTTTTCTCTTCACAACAGCCTCCTGGTCTAGGTGTAGGTTTCTCATGAGCACAAGTAAGCACAATGGTCATAGGAAATATCTAGTCATTGGGAAATTTCTGCAAAATTAAGACTATAAACATTGTGAAATTCTACCTCAGTCTCAATTTAGGGTGATGATCTGTATCAAAGTGCATAAAGTACGACACTTAACATTCAGAAACTGTCACCACAAAAGTCTAGTTGCTTCATGGCCCTATGGTATAGCATCTAAATAAATATCCAAAGGAAGAATTTGGAAGACACTTAGTAATTAAAGGTCAAACTTCCTCAATAGTGACAAAGGGTAAAGGATAAATGTTTATGTAAATAAGCAACACAATTTGGTAAAATTCTTTTGCCTTCCCTCAAGGCCTTAATTTATTGTTTTATTTTTACAAGAACTCTTACATATTCCCTCTTTCTCTTTTTTGGCATGTTTACTCTCTATCTCCTCATTTTGTGACTACTTCAGAAAATGCTCCCTTCTGTCTTTTTTAACTCTTAACAGCTTCCATGCAATTTCTTCCATCTTTGTCCTCTCTCCTAGATATATTCATCTTTCTCTATGTGGTGTTCTCACTGTAAACCTGTCAGACAAATTCTATCCACTCTTGATTCTCTCCCTTATTCAGCTAACTAATTATAAACAATAAAGATTAAAGATATTGCTCCTGGAAGAGAAGACTGGGGCAGAGGGGTGAAGTTTTACATTGCTTCTTTTCCTGTTATATATAAATAGGAATGCCCATTACGAAGGGTTGACTTGGGAGCTAAATGAAACGAGAGACTTATATGTTGATTCTTGATGCCCAGAATTGCAAATACGTTTGATTAAAGGCAAAGTAGTCTACTGAGAAGAATAGAATCAGGCCACAGTGGTGCCCTCCTCTTAGGATAGCCTTCTAGTCTCATTGTCCCTGTTTCCACTTAGCATCTTGAAAACAACAAAGGGTGGAGAGAAAGGAGAAGGATAAAGGCTGTCAGAAGAGATGGGTGGTTTTGGGGGAAGAGGCAAGTCGTAAGGAGGGATGGAGTGTGGATCCATAGGCTCGCTTGCTCCAGGAGCAGAGCTGTGTCTTCGCCAGGTGGTGAGGAGGGCAGAGGCAGCCGCAGAGCTCCAGAACAGCTGCTCCTGCCTCCTCTTGCACTCGGCGTTTAGAGAGTCGGGCAGTTCAGGGCGGCCGCCAGGGAGCAACAGCAGATGGCTGCTTTGCTCCAGCCTGGTTCTCCTGAATGGCGAGGACTCTCATTTCCAACTGCAGGGATCTTTATATGCTAATAAATATGATCTATTAAAAGGCTGCAAAAAAGGTCCATTCATGGAGGAATTACTGTTTTTAATTTTGGCCTTTAATTTAGTTCTCTAATTTTAACAGTATTTTATATTATATACCAGCTATTGGACAATTATTAAACTTACAGGAGAGAGGGAGGGAAATAATAAAAAATCTCCAACATTTTTCTGTCCCCATCCTGGCCTTACTCATCTAAAAGAAGGGAAAATAGACAAAGGATAAAGCTCAAAAGGAAGGTTGGATGTTTTGAAATTGAACTTGTTCTTATTGAGAACTTAAACTGAGTGTCAATTACTGTACTAGATTTTTCCATGGACTTTATTTTAAGAGAGATAAGTATGTTGCATTGGAACAAACCTGCTGTCAAGGATCTCTGTAAAGTTCTAAGGAGATTATGTCTGTTTAAATATCAAAGTGTGCTTGACCCAAGACATGATATTTTCAATTGGTTCATGTTCATGTTCATGTTCATGTGCAAGTTAAGACGATGAATAACGAAGACCAGAAGAAGAGACACCTTACAACTGCGGTACAGGTGATGAGTAGTAAATATCCCATGGAACAAATTTCTCTTGGAGAAAGTGCAAGCAAGTTTCTCCTTAGAAGCAAGGGTGGTCAAATTTCATCTCACATACTTGGGGTGTGTTGTAAGGAGAGGTCAGTGTTCAGGAAAAGACATCATGTTGGGAAAGGTGGAGGGTCCCTGAAAGAGAGGAAGAGCAATCGTGACGGTGGGCTTGAGCATGACAGAGATCACGAAGATGGCAGAGGACAGGACAAGGTTTTGAGCTGCTGTTCAGAGGGTCATTATAAGCAGTAATGAACTTGATGGCACCAAATAACAAGGTCCACAATGATCCTGAGGAGAGAGTGTTCAACCTCAACTCCAAAAGAAAACCACACTAACCGGATGTAACCGAATGCAAGTAGTTTTCGTTCTGTTCAAATATATGCCAATCCAATTCTGATGAAAATTAATGTTAGCTGCTCTGAAGTTGCCCCCTGACTCAGGATGATCCCCCAAATCACAGAGTAGAACTTCTCAGAGGGTTTCTTGGCTGTAAACGTTATGAAAGCAGATTGCTGGCCCTTTCTTCAGTGAAGCTGCTAGGTGACTCTTAAGCACTGTGTAGTTAGAAATACCAACATTTAGGAAAGCACTGGATTCCAAACCACTTACAGAGCCCAGGCTCCCTGGCTCAACTTCATACATACTTAAAAATACAGAAAAAAATAAGAAAGATGGCGCAGGATTTGGTAGAAGAAGGCTAATTGATTGGTTGTTTTTATCATCACTTTATGTTATTGTTAGTCTCTATCTAAAATGTTTGTGGCCTTTTCAAATAATAGCTGACAATTATATACTATTTTTAAGTTCATAATATGTTTTCCAATGCATAATTCTTTTGCCACTTATAGAATCCTATAAAATAAGCAAAATCCTCTGCTTTTGAGTAGCTTCCAACTGAACTTGAACAATAACTCAATGAATCATTGTCGTGGAGTGAGAAATGACCTTCCATTTGGTTGCTTAGGCTATAAGCCAAACGGGAGGAGATGGTCCACTGTCCTGGGGACCCCCTCCTGGCTCTGAACCACCATGGAGGTGCAGCAGCTCAGTTCTCATGACCACGACGGCAGCCCTAAAACACAGTTGCTGTTAAATAAATTCTAAACTCTCAGTATCCCTACTTAAAACAAAAATCTCAAAATTTCTTATGTGAAGTTTTAAGCAAATAGTAAAGAACACTAGAGTCCTTGATAGACCTGCTCTGCACACATGAAAAACTAGGGAGTCACTTTTTCCAGAAAAAACAAAAAACAAACAATATTTCTTATGAGGAAATAAGCCATACATTACAGGCATGTCTATTCACCAACAATCTGAATCATCAGCCAGCACTGTTAAATGATGATCATCTTTTAAAGCTACTGCTTTTTAAAAATTTATTTTTTTATTTTATTATTTTTGTGTGTGAGTGTACCGTCAAATCAGATCTGACTGGTGCAGGAGGAGATTGTCCCTCCTTCCCTGGCAGAGGATCTGGTGGATTCAAACCGTGAGCCTCTGGGATTGTAGTTGCAGCTCCTTGCCACTAGGCCACCAGAGCTCCTCTTAAAAGCTACTGCTTTTTACAGAAGGATGATAATTAATCATCATTGTAATCAGGTCATTTCCAGTAACAAGCCTTAGTCACAGCTGAGATCCAAGTTTCAGATTTGGGTTTGCAACACATCTTTGTTGATGTTTCCTTCTCATTTTGTGATTTTCATGAAAAGTACAAGATACCATCTTTCAATCTAAGAACATAGTCTTTTCTCCTACTCCACCTTCATGTTCCTTGTCCAGAATAATTCAAATCTGTCCAACTTACACATGGCTTCCTCCATACACTGACCACATTAATTGACTCAGAATAAAAGACGTCTCAGAACCAGGAAGTACTTCACTGCATTGTACACGGGGTTGCCATTAGTCAGGCTCATCAGGAAGACAATTAGAAACAACAATCTGTTTCCCTAAGACCTTTTTTTCCTCCTGTAGTCTCATCTACTTAAGAATCATTTGCAGCCCTAGCTTTTGTCAGTCTCCCATAGTTCATCAATCAGGACCTTCTGTTGCATTCTACTTAAGTATTCTTTATCAGAATCCTTATCTGCTCTTCAATCTCCTCTACATCTCTACCAGCAGACAAAATTTAAGTAAGCAATTTCTTTATCTTCCTTTCTTCTTCAAGAAAACAGTCATCCTAGAAGTACATAGCAGCACTAGTTTATGCTGAGGATAAAATCAGTTAATAAATGTCAACTTCAACTTGGGTGGGAAATTCAGTGTAAGCCTACACTTCTCAGAGTGGGTTTCAGGGAACATTAGTTCCACAAAATGCTCTCTGTATTAAAAATGTTTCATGGTTAAATCAATTTAGTAAACAATACATTGAATGTCCTTTTCTCAGTCAGCCCAATATATATTAGCATATTAAAGGCTCTAGTGAGTCTTGCAGGATAACAAAACAAAACAAAAACAGTTGTCCTAACACATCCTAACCTCATTTGACCAAAGAGCTTTATGCACGCTTCCAACTGCTATTTAAATTCTACAGAACGAGTGTCTGAAGAAGGAGCCTGAGGAAATGCTGACTTCGACAAGAACCTCCTATATCATCTTGGAAGTGATTTCAGCCTCTGGTCCCCAGCAGTTTCAGGAAGGAGAAAAATAACTATAAAAGAGACAATCTCCTAATGTCCAAAGTTATCACACAGCTCAGTAAAACAAAACAAACCCAGTTCTATGGAAAACCAGGTCCTCAAGACAAGAAGCCAAATCCACTGGTATGGAGTTGGTTTAGTATAAAGAGTTGAACTGCCAGGCCAAAAGGTACACAGTTCAAATCCACCAGCCAGCCGTTCCATGGAAAAAAGATGGGAACCCTTCTCCCATGTGATTTATTGCCTCTCAAAATTTGCTGAAGGGTCAGCTGTGAGTCAGTTCCGACTCAATGGTACACAACAACAACCACCAGGTTTCTGAACACCTGTAGGGGAGGAGACTGTCCATCTGTCTCCTGCAGAATAACTGGTGGATTTGAACTTCTGGCCTTTCCATGTGCAGCAAGACCCATAAAATACTACATCATCAGAACTCCTTACAGGGCAGAAGAACTGTATTCATTTTCCAAGGCCACTTTTCCCTTGATCTCTTAAAGTAGATGACAAAGGTCTATGTTTTTGTTGTTGAAGTTGTTTGGAATTTTTAAATGGTTTCAGAGGATTTTTTTTTTCATGTCCAACAATAACATATCCATTCAACAGCAGGTGCAAAACTTCATCTCAGGAGAGAGATTTAACATAAGAATCTGTGAAAATCTGATGAAGAGTTGGAGGAAAGAGCTCTCTGGAGTCTGGAAAGATGGATAATACCACTCCAGTGATGAAGGCAGGATTGCAACATGACCAGGATGTTTCACTACCCTAGACTCCAAATGTAAGACTATATCCTGTGCACCAGGTAAAAGACTATAAATGTGTGTGGACAGATTGATTCGGAGGTACAAGCTGAATGCAATCAAATGTTAGATGGCACAGAAGGAATGCTAGAATGATTTTGTCTTCTTTTTACAAGAGCAAAAATAAGCTGAACTCATATTTAGAACTCATATGTGGCAGTCTCTTCTCTAACTATGGCACTTTTCAACTCTCCACAAATACAGAGCTGAGCTCTTCTTCGATCGTCATTAAACAGTGCTTTCCAAATGACCTCGAAGTCCCCAGACCCATGTTCACTTCTATTCAGCTCTGTTTTAATTCAACTGATCTAATAGAATAAGCTACACTACCCTGTAGCTTGGCCTTATATTTTTTTTTAAAAGTTTTCTAAAAAAAATGTCATTTTGAGGGCCAAAGAAAACTAAGATATTGTTGTGTTGTTGTTATGTACCGTCAAGTCACCTGTGACTCATAACAACCCTATGTACAATGGCCCTTAACTCTGCTGTATCTTGTGCCAATCTTACTGTCTCTGACACACCTACCTCCATAACCCCAGTCAGTGAATCAGTCTATCTCATTGAGGGTCTTCCTCTCCTGTGCTGTCCCTCCACCCTCCCAAGCGTGATGTTCCCTCTCCAAGGACTGATCCGTCCTTGCAACATGTCCACAGTATGTCAGACGAAGCTTCAGAAGTATGTCAGACGAAGCTTCAGAATCCTTGCCTCCAAGAAGCAGTCTGGTTTAACCATCTCCAGGATGAACCTGTTTGTTCTCCTAGCAGTCCATGGTATATTCAATACTCTTCTTCAACACCAAAACTCAAAGGCATCAATTCTCCTTCTATCTTCCTTAGTCATTGTCCAGCTCTCTGATGGATAGCAAGTGACTACAAAGACCATGGCCTGTATCAGGGGCACCTTAGTCTCCAGACTGACGTCATTGCTCTTCAGTACTTTGGAGAGATCTCTGAGAGCAGACTTTCCCGTCTTTTAATTTTCTGGCTTCTGGTGCCAAGAGTGTAGATTGTGGAGCCAAGCTAACTAAAGCTGTTTATAATTTCAACCTCTTCACCATCCATCTTGATGCTGTCAATCAGCCCAGTGGTGAGAAACTTTGTTTTCTTGATGTTGAGCTTCAGACCATTCAAGCAGGAAGCACTTAAGGTCCTCCTCAGTTTCATCAAGCAGGGTTGTGTCATCTGCGTAATGCAGGTTGTTGAGGAGGAGAGTAATTTTGAGTAACTTCTGCATTTTGTTGTTGCAGGTATACACTGGAGTCAGTTGTAACTCTTGTCAAGTCTCCGAGTCTGTACATTTTAACAAAAGGATGCACGAGGAGGAATGCGGCATCAGGATTGGTGGAAGAATCATCAACCACTTGCGTTATGCAGATGACACAACCCTGCTTGCTGAAACTGAGGAGGACCTGAAGCGCTTGCTGCAGAAAGTCAAGGACTGCAGTCTTCAATATGGATTGAAGCTCAACGTCAAGGAAACAAAGATTCTCACAACTGGGCCAATTGACAGCATCAGGATGGATGGTGAAGAGAATGAGATAGTTAACAGTTTTAGTTTACTTGGTTCCATTGTCAACACTCTTGGTAACAGCAGCCAGGAAATCAGGAGATGAACTGCATTGGGAAAGTCAGCTGTGAATGACCTCTCAAGAGTACTGAAGAGCAATGACATCAGGCTGGAGACTAAGGGGTGCCTGATCCAGGCTATAGTCTTTGCAATTATGTGCTATGCTTCGGACAGTTGGGCAGTGAATAGGGATGATAGAAAGAGAATGGATGCCTTTGAGCTGTGGTGCTGGAGAAAAGTGTTGAATATACCATGGACTGCTAGGAAAGTGAACAGGTTTGTCCTGAAGAGGGTGAAGCCAGTATGCTCCTTGGAGTCAAGGATTCTGAAGCTTCGTCTGACATACTTTGGGCATGTTTCAAAGAGGGACTGATCTTTGGAGAGGGACATCATGTTTGAGAGAGTGGAGGGACGGCGCAGGAGAGGAAGACCCTCTATGAGATGGAATGATTCTGTGAGTTGAGTGGTGGGAATGAGTGTGTTTGAGATGGCGAGGTCGGCACAGGATAGAATGGCTTTTAGGGCTCTTGTACATAGTTTCACTATGAGTCGCAAGTGACTCGATGACACATAACAACTGCTCATCTCTCTCTGACAAGCAGGTAGTTGGTTAGAATGGCTGACCTTGTGGTTAGCTCCCTAATAGGTAACTCACTACACCACCAGTGCTTCCTAAAGGAAGAAAAACAATTCAGTGGTCTCTTCCAATCACGTATCTTCTCAGGCTGCACACCATCAAGATTCTTTAAGATAAGTACCCCAAAATAAAAATAGAGTGTTAGGTACAATGCAATAAACAGCTCTAAGTCTCAAACGCCACAGTGTAAATATACTAACATAATTTCTCTTATACAGATTAATAATTAAAGCTTTAAACATATTAACTCTTAAAACACGTACATTAACATATAGGAAGATACATTCAAACACTACTCTCAGTATGTCAGAAATTCTATCCAAAGAATGACAGGCCTGGAGAAAACTTTAGTTACTATACAAAAATTTTTGACTTTACAGATAGGAAAATTTCTTTCCTAACTAGTAACTGTCATTGTTTTTGTTTCCATTGAGTTGATTTTGATTTGTGACGACTCTAAATATGCAGAGAAGAACTGCTCCATAAAGCAGATTTGCAACCCTGTCTTACCAGGAGCCTCTGAGTTCAAATCTCCAACCTTCCACCCACTAATTTATCGCTTAATCCTTAGCGCCACTCAAAGGTTTCTCCAAATATTAACTTGCTGTATTATTATGTATGGTTGAGTTGGACCCTCCAGCAGGTTTTTAGAAGCTCTAAATTGCATGAGAGGAAACTGCATTTTTCTCTCCTGAGGAGCAACTAGTAGATTTGAACTTCTTGCTTTTGGGTTGACAGTGCAACACCTTACTACTATGCCACCAGTTGTTGTTGTTGTTGTTGTTAAGTGCCATCGAGTCTCAGGCGACTCATAGTGACCCTATGAACAAAAGTCCTGGACACCTGTATAACTTTCATCCTTTCTCCAGGTTCATAGGGTTTCCAGAGGCAAGCTACTGTGGAAGTGGATGCCACTCCTGCTTCCAAGCTTGTTTTAATCTGGGAGCTTCACCAAGTACTGTCCACCATCGGTAACCATTCTTGCATTTGACTCATCAGTAGAGCTTCCTAAATATTAACTAGCTAAGTTAGTTAGCAAACACATTCATTTTCCCTTGAGTGAGCATTCATGGTAAAAGCAAGACTTTAGAAAAGGAACATGTATAGATTTTACACTTCAAATGTCTTTATTTAGACACAGTTACATACTTCTAAAATGTCACTTGGAGACAAAGGATCTATAACCTCAAAAGCAAAAAGGAGGGCAAGGAAGATGGAAGAAAAGTTGATGCACTCGAAATATGGCGGTGGTGAAGAATATTGACCATATGGACTGGAAGAAGAAGAACAAGTCAGAACAGCCAGAATGTTCCTTAGGAGTCAAGATGATGAGAGCATCTCACACGTGTTGGTCATGTTACTAGTTGGTACCAGCACCTCGAGAAGAGTGTCATGTTTGTTAACGCAGAGGGTCAGAGAAAAACAGAGGAAGATGCTCAATGAGTGAACGCACACAGTGGCTCTAACAATGGGAATAAGGACAGCAAGGATGGTGAGGAAGGCACCCCAGGATCGGGGTCACCATGAATCAGGACCAATTACAAGATGCCTAACAACAACAAAGAGGTTTGTACTTCCACCTCTATTTCCCTTCCTTAAACAGGAAAGTTCTGAGAAGGATGCCAGGTTACCCATGTCCTAGTAACATTATTCTTTTTAGTTCCACAATCTTCTCAGCTGTTAACTTAAATCTATGTTTAAGATGTTTAAGACTATCGGTGTTGCTTGTTTACATTCCTTTTCTGTTCTTAATCTTCATTACCTTGTACATTCATGTACATCATAGATTTTACACAGTCCTGCATTTTCTAAAAAGTCCCCTAGAAGGTAGAGTTTGCATATAGTTTAGTAAATCCACCATAAGAAAATGATTTTTCACCAATTATCCCTCTATTCCAGTGTGTCCTTTTATGTTTCTAACCTTATTTTAACCTTTCTTGTTCTCCTCATCATGCTAAAATTCTGCAATCTCCCCAAGGTTAAAAGAAGGATCAAACTACCATTTATCCTCATTTTTATTACTTTATTATTCCCCATAAACGTCTAAAATCACTCTATTCCTTTATCCTCCCTTGGAACTGGTATTTATAAAGAGTCATTTTCTATTTCAAGTTTTGTCTCCCTTTGCATTGGACACATTCCTTGATTTTCTTTTTTTACATTTTTAAACTTTCTTTTCACTTTCAGAAAATTTTAATTATTATTTCTTTAAATAGCTAATTAAGACACTATTACTGTTATATTAACAGTGATTGAATGCATAAAGATTGGCATTGGAGGCATCAGCGAGCTGAGATGGACTGACTAGCATTGGCCACTTTGAATCAGACAATCATAAGATCTTTTATGATCTAATGTGATCTATTAAGCCGAATCATATGAGCTCTAGTGACCTAGTGGCAAGAAACTGTACTGTAATCTCAAAGGCATGTACTTCAAATCCACCAGATGCTCCATGAAAGAAGATGAGGAATCTGCTTTTCTCTTGGCTCCTAGGCAAGGGCTCCTAGCTCTACCTTTACCACAGTTTGTTCTTAACCTATGCTTCATTTAAGAATTAGTCTTCAGCGTCGGCTTCTCTTAAGGCCTTGAGACAATTAACAGTATCTCTATTTGGGGTAATTCATTTGTTCAGTGAATCATTAGTGAACCACCATTGTGCTAATTCTTTACAAATATAAACACTGGTATAATTGGATCTTTCTCCTCAATTACTATCTTCTTTCAGAATGAAAGATAAGGGATTCCTGAGTGCTAGTCTATCCCCTGTAAACCATAGTAGGATATTCCCAAACTAGCTGCATGCATAAATTATAAACTAGTTGTGTCAGACTCCAGACTAAAATACAATATATTCTGTCTTGTGAAAACAAATTCTATTCTGCTAATCTGAATGTATGCTTAAAATTGGCAAGAATACAGGGGAATAGCTGGATGCCTCATGAGTTCATATAGAAGGCATATCCTTGGACTCCTTCATCGGGCTGCTGATTCCGTTCTCACAAAAATGACTAAGAAATATCCCTAAACTATCCTAGCAATTAGCAGTGGAACATTGGAGGTACTTTATCCTTGAATGAATGAATGTTTTTTTCAATGGCCTACAAGCTCAGTCTTGAATATCAAAGTAATTTAAGATCTAGTTTAAATTTCATGTGTATCAAGAAATTTCATACAGTCCTTCAAGTTGGAGTTAGCTATTGCACACTTTGAGTTTGCTAGATTATTCTTTGACCTTCACCTCTAATTATTCTTTTAATTATTCATGTACAAAGTTGATTTTATAGATTCTAAGTCCTTTGATACAATGAAGTATATCCTGAATTTTTAAGTCCTTGGTGACTTAGCCTCTGCCTGGTGAAGAACAGTCATTGAATAATAATATTTGCCTGAGCACACTTCATAATCAATAACCTTGGATTATTGCTCCATATTCACTCTGTATCTAGAAAATACTACTGTCTTACTTATGACATATTCAAGAAACACTGACTAAATTAAAACTCTCTGTGCTTGGCAAGAATGTGGTTAAAAAATGTAACCACCTTAACATCTGCTCAACATGTCAAAAACATGAATTTAACAAATGCTTGTTATCTTTGAGAAATATGTGTAGTGACCCGAAAATGACTTTTTTTGAGAAGAATAAATTAGCATCTAATAAGAATACAATTCTGAAGGTGAGTCATCTTGTTACAAAGCAAGGAAGCAGAACAAAAGGTTTTCAGACAACACACAAAACGGCAGGAACTAGGGTGCCATTAATGTCACATTGGAATAAGTGTGGATAAGCTTAGGAAGCTAACTTCACATTCAGGCATTTGGTGAATAGAGAGTATTTGATACAACATTAGTCTCCTAAGGTACATCTCTCTCTCTCTCTCGTATTTTTTATTTTACATGAACTTGCAATAACATGCAAGAGAATTTTCAAATTCAAGCAATTTTGAAAACAGGAAAATACAAAATGTATAACTTCTAGAAGTCAAGGAATCATGGTGACAAAGTAGATAAAGAAGTCAATTGTAATTACAAGGTGGGTGGTTTGAATCCACCAGCTGCTCCACAGCTTGTTTTCCTGAAAATGTGAACTTTGGAAACTTTATGAAGAAGTTCTATTTTCTCCTGTAGGGTCACAAATAGTTGGAAACAATTTGAAGACATGGGTGTAGTTTCTGGTTCTTATTTATATAACATTTAATATATATCAGGCGATGTTTTAGGGTTTTTGAAAGTGTAATAATTTTTAATTTGCTCAAGAACTCTTATGAAGTAGGTATTATTGGTTTTATACTCTAGTGACTTAGCAGTAAAGAATTGTGCTGCCAACCCAAAGGTACGAAGTTCAAATTCACCAGCTGCTGTGCAGGAGAAAGATGGGCAATCTCCTCCTGTGTGATTTACTGCCTCTGAATACCCTTTAGAGCGTGAACTATGTGTCAGTTCTGACTTGACAGCACTCAACAACACACTGATAAAGAGACTCAAATCAAAAGAAGTTAAATAATCTGCCTAACAGTATACACCTGATTAGAGGCAGGTTAACATGCAAACATTTTCTTTCTTACTCAAGCTCTTGTTCTTGACCATTAGATGACAATGCATTAAATTTTCATGAGAAATCAACGTGGATGAGGAATATGAGTATAAAAAGAGTAGGGTCCACACAGAAATGGCCATATCAGACCTTTACCAACTTGACAAAGGAGAACTGTCCCTGTTAACAACATCAACAAAACACCAATTCCCATGAGAACAGACATGTCTCCCATTCTCCTTCACCTCTTTTTAACTCATTCCAACATCCATCTTCCTGCTCTTCTGAATCCAAAATCTAATGCAATGGCTCACACACCACACAGAACCATATTGAGAAAATCAGAAAGTTATAATCTAGGTCAGTAGCAGAACACAGTGAGGACAGCTTTGGAAATTGCTTGAAGGCAACTTAGCCTTAAGCTTTGTAGCTTTAGACAAGTGTTACAAGGTTCTCAGCCTGCCAATTATGGTTCACTGCCAACCGTCCTGCCCACCCCCAATCATCTAGTTCTCTAACAAACCTGGAGAAAGGCTCTTAGCTCTGGTTACATGAACAGGAACACTGCCTAGGTCAGCTCCATCTCATGTTGTATTTCTGATTCTCTGTTGTGGCCGCAGAGGCTGTTGCTCCTATAGGCCTTCATCTGGCTGGCATAAGAATCTCTGGTCCTGAGGGATGTGCTGAAGTCTCTTACTTCTTTGCTGATGGTGAGGTTTCTCTTCTGCTGCTAGACCTGCTCAATTTATTGACGAAGCTAGCCAGTCCCCTTATAGACTGGGAAAACTAGTCAATTCCCATGTGGATAGATTAACACATGCTAGGTGCATATCCCCACCCAAATAAATGATGAAGTAATTTAATGGATAGAGAAGCCATTCTGAACAATAAACCCTTAACACCACCACACTGAGGCTCTGGTGAGTTCAGTATCTCACGAGAAATCCCTCTCATCTCTGGAGTGGTCTGCTCAGAAATTATTTCAAGGACAATGAAATCCTCTCCTTCACATTCCCCTTCCAAATAACATAAGATCACCTGTCACAGTGGTAGAAACACTTAATGAAGACATATCTCTTTATTCTTTTCTCTTTCAATTATCTACTCAAATAAAATTTTTTTAGAAAACAAAACACACGAAGAATTGTCTCATTTCTACAATGTTTCAAGGAAGCATTTCTGGGTGAACAGATACACAATGAACTTTGAGTTATTTTAGGCCCATCCATTCACCCCCAGACCCCTTCTCCCTGTAGACCTGAGAACCATATGGCTATTCTCCTTTCAGTTCAGGCTCTGCTCTTGACTCTGAATCACTCGTTTACAATATGTTTTGTAATCACTAATAAAGACCACCTGCCTCTTGAGATATGAGCCTAATAACACTGAAGACCTAATTGTTCACAGTCTTCTCACACAGAGCATATACCCTTCAACACGTATTAACTGGAAGGCCCAAATCAAAGTAGACAAATTACACTGACTGTAATGACTGCATCAAGAACATATGTTAGCACAATAAAACAGAAGAAAATAAACAGTAACATTTAGAACAATAAAACAATGCTTTGGAGAAAACCACAGACTTCATATAATTTGCAGAAAAAGGAAAAAAAAATAATAATCCACTCATTTTAAAAATCCATTCATCCCACTAACATACATTCAGGGCAAATCTGCGTCTTTGATTATGCCTAATCATATACTCTCTGTTTATACAACTAGCCTACGGTTGAATTCCCACAGAAAAAGGGGTTCTTTGAAAACAAGTAGAATAGAGTCTAATAACTGGCTGATGAATGTGTCCCATTGAGAGAGTGAAAGCAATCATAAATCTGCTGTAATAAGATAAGGCAGGATGGGCGCTGTGAAAAGAGCAGGCCTCCTCACAGTACTTTCCTGCCCCTACCTGGACACACACCAGCGGCCAGGACAGACTTAGGACTATTTTGTGAGCTGCCATTGCAAAGCTCTGTACACACATTTCTCAATACATTCCATTGTCTGCTTTGTGAGCACTCCGGAAGTATGGACCATCAGTTCACCCTAGTCCCAACAGCTCGCACATGATATATACCTCTCAAAAGAGCCAATTTCCCTGCTGTCAACTCAATTTGAACTCGCAATAACCCTCCATAATCTGTGAATCGTTATGGGAGAAGACTCCTCACTTTGCTCCCTCAGAGCAGCTAGTAGGTTCAAATTGCTGACCTAATGGCCAGCAGTCAAAATGCTAAGTTTTCTGCCACCAGGGCTCCTCATATCATACACACAACTCACAACTTCCAAACTTCAATTAGAATGGTCTAGATTATCATGTGCTGATATATATCTATCTATATCTAT
>NW_006399931.1:3177194-3177900 GCF_000299155.1 Elephantulus edwardii | reverse complement strand
AACAACAACAACAACAATCCAAAGGTGGTTCAAACCCACCAGCGTCTCCTGGGAAGAAATATGGCCAATCTGCTCCCTTTTATATTCTTGGATACCCAATGGGGCCATTCTACCCTGCCCTCTGGCATCACTGTTGTGTCATCACAATGAGACTGGAGAACGTGAATATTCAGTGACCTTTGTCAGCTTGTTGTACTGTGGTGGCTTGTTTGTTGGGATGACAGATTGTATTTCAAATGTCAGTAGGGTCACCTGTGGTGGACAGGTTTCAATGACGCTCCAGACTAAGACAGACCGGGAAGAAAATCCTGGTGACCTACTTCTGAACATGGGTCAATGAAAACCCTGTGGATTGTCATGTGATATTGTCTCACTCGGTGCTGGAAGATGAGCCCCTTCCATCTCAAGGTTGAAAGGTTGTAAAGGTGTTGAAAGGCGACGACAATGCAATGAAATACAGTAACAATCACACAAGATTGGACAGATTTAGTTCTGCTGGATATTTTCATGGATGGCACTGTCATGAGTTGAAGTCACTTCCATAATAACTAACAACAATGTCCATCGATCTCACATCTAACAGGCAACTGTCTAAGCACTTTATTGTATAATTGCATTTCACTCTTCTTTTTTTTAATTTAGTTTGTTTATTTTTCATTTCAATGAACATCTACAGAGATTTTGGAATTCCATTCATTCATTGTTG
>NW_006399931.1:3175752-3177094 GCF_000299155.1 Elephantulus edwardii | reverse complement strand
CCCCCCCTTTGCTCCTATCCTTGAAAAGCAAAAGAAAAACTCCCTCATTGGTACACAACCCCCCCCCAACACCTCCCCAAACCCCACCCCCTACCCCCAAATATAATCCACTCTGCAACCCTCATTGCGTACTCCTACGATAAAAACAATGCCCTAAAAGATAATACTTTTAGACTCTTCTTACAAACATATGACAACTACTGCCAGCATGTTGATACACTGATTCTTCATTCAAGTTGACATTTTTCTACACATCCTTAGATCCAATGTTTGTTGCAAGACTCACAGACTTTACTCACATTTGTAGGGTTTATTAGGTAAATAAGTTGGAGAGTAGAGGAGACAAAGAATATTTTACAATATAAATTCCGTTTTAGTCTAGCATTCTCAACCCAGATTAACAGCAAGACACATTCCTCAATTAGTGAAAGGTTTCAGTTCAGCAGCACAAATTCAAGAAGCCTCTGACTTCCTCAATTATACAGCAAACTTTACCTCAGAGGAGTTACAAGTCAGCTTTTTCTTTACTTATCCAGCGATCAAAACTTTTAAGTGTGGCTGTAACTCCAAGGTTTCACATTACCACAGTCTCCTCACAGAAGTACCACAGTCTTTTCACTCTCTCTCCACTAACATCACTGCCATTTCTAACAGTGTGGAAAGTTCTCTTTTACATTGGCCCCACAGCTATTTATGATTTGAAAGACCATGTGTCCACAATTTAAGGTAGCCAGAGATTGTGCCTCTAATAAGGACTAACTCAACGGCTAGAAAAGTAAATTTTTAATGATTCTGACACCCCATTTACCTAAGAATTAATATAATTAAGCTGAAATTTAACAATCACCAGTTTGGGGCATCCATTACACTCTAAACCAGGTAGAGAATCCATCCCAATAAATAAAATACTTTGGTTCACTATGATAATTCCAAGAATTCAAGCCTTAATTTGGCCCCAGTTTACATAATGTAGTTTTATCCTTGGACTTTCATTTTCTCTATTTTAGTAAAACTAGCAGAGTTATCAGCCATATTTTTCCAAGTATTATGTGTTTTATATGGATTTTACAAATGAAACAATTCTTTCAAGGGTTAGTTTCTTAAGCAGCATTGTATTCTACATATATATAGTGATGTATGAGATTATATGGTAGTTATGAATAGTCACAATCAGGCATGGAAATTATTCTTATTAATGGTTCTGCTTTATTTTATTAATGATAGCATAATAATAATAATAAAAAACATAAAACTTTCATGCACTGTTATATGTTGTTGTTGTTATGTGCCGTCGAGTCGCTTGCTACTCATAGCGACCCTATGTACAACAGCCCTAAACCCT
>NW_006399931.1:3088932-3174877 GCF_000299155.1 Elephantulus edwardii | reverse complement strand
ATTAGCACGATTAAATGTTCTGGAATTCCTATTCTTCTCAGAGTCAGCCACATAGAAGTAAAGCTTGAGTTTCCACATGATTTTTTAATAAACTGATCTCATATACACAGAAAAACGACTTATGTACATTGGTGTGTCTGATTATTTTGGCTTTCTTTTGATTACACATTACTGCACATATTTCTGCACTGTCAAATTTTATTCTATAAATCTTTAATAAGAACAAAATATATAGTAAAAATGAGATATAAAGTTGCTTCTCTGCCTTAGCTCTTGTCAAATTTTCGTTGTCATGTTTATTCCTCCTGCAATCCCCTGACATAGGCCCACTTCCAAAAAATACTTTTCTTTTTTCTTTTTTGCAAAAAGCTATTGAGATTTTTATATATGTATCCATAATCTCAATGAGCTCTGTTGGCCTCATTGATAGTTACACCGCTAATCCCAAGGCAGGTGATTCTAATCTACTAGCTGCCCAGTGAAAAAGATGGACCATGTTCTCCTACATGATTTATAACCTCTGAAAATCCTATATAGCACCAGCTGGTGGCCTTGTGGTAAGAAACGGCACTGTGATCCCAAAGGCGTGCAGTTCAAATTCACCAGCTGTTCTGTGGGTGAAGGATGGTCAGTTTCCTCCCATGCAATTAAGTTCTTTTGAACACCTGCTGGAGAGTCAGATATGTGTGGCTTTTGACTTGATGGTACTCAACAAAAACAACATAAATAGGTCTGAAGGTAAAGAACGTTGTTTGAGTATCAATAACCTATGGGGTTATCAAATTGTATTTCAAGAAAGGTCAGAATGGATTCCAAGACAATGAATAGGATTTCCAACAGGCTACATATAATGTGTAGTCAAGTGATGATTATGTGGTCTGACATAATACAGTAATAGTTAGAAACAAAGCTTTCTCATACATTACTGAATATGGAGCTACGATAAATTATCATAGTTATTTTTAAGGAACAATTAACAATACACGTCTTTTTCTTGGAATCTAGTAGGAATCAACTCATAACTGACCTTCTAGAGGGTTCTCAGCGGCTGTAAATCACATGGAGGAGAAGGTTCATCTTTCTCCCACTCGGCAGCTGATGGAGTTGCATCGCCTGCCTTTGGGTTGGCTGTGCAACACCTTGGCCACTAAAGTGGACAGGCCTCCCAGAAATCCTCTGTTGTTTTTTGTTGTTATATGTGATTAAATCTGAAATGACTTATAATTGACTCTCCAATGGATTTTCCGAGGCAGTAAACCACACACGAAGAAAACACTCATCTATCTCCTGTGGAGTGTCTGATGGATTCAAACCATGTGGCTTTTTGTTAGCAGAGTAACTCCTAACTTTTTCTCTTCTATTTCTTTGCTGAGAACTAAGGGACCAATGCTGTATAAATATTAGGCCTTAGGAAACATATTTGGACACGCAGAAGTAAAGATTTATTTAAAAACAAACAATCTTAAAGTAATGGGTTCTGAATGGTCAGACACACAAAAAAGTTCATGTGCACATGCTAAATCAAGACTTGCACTGGAGTGGAAGCTGTCCACACCCTCATCTACACCATAAGCTGCTGCTGCTGCTTCTCTCTCTCTCTCTTTTTTCCATAAGCTCTTCCATATTAGTTAGGATAAACTCTAGCTAGAAAATAAATTATTCATTTAGGAAAAATCTCTACACTCAAAGTGTTATGAGGGCTTTGAGAATCGAGATGCATCAGAGATGCTTTCACTAGCGGAAGTAGTGAACTACACATTTACTATTCCTAGTTTATCTGAAGCCGTTTAGAAACATCTGCTTACAGAGGAACCATTGGCATTGTTATAGGAATTTTTGGCCACTAAATCCATATTGTTGTTGTTGTTATGTGCCGTCAAGTCTCTTGTAACTCATAGCGACCCTATGTACAACAACCCTAAACTCTGCTCTGTCCTGTGCCAATCACACTGTCTCTGATACACCCATCCCAATTACCCCAGTCACTGAATCAATCCACCTCTTAGAGGGCCTTCCTCTCCTGCACCGAACCTCCACCTTCCTAAGCATGATGTCCCTCGCCAAGGACCAGTCTCTCCTTACACCATGTCCAAAGTATGTCAGACGAAGCCTCAGAATCCTTGCCTCCAAGGAGCCACCCAGTTTAACCCTCTCCAGGACAAATCTGTTTGTTTTCCTAGCAGTCCATGGTATTCTCAATACTCTTCTCCAGCACCACAGCTCAAAGGCATCAATTCTCCTTCTATCCTCCATAGTCATTGTCCAGCTCTCTGAAGCCTAACAAGTGATTGCAAAGACCATGGCCTGTATCAGACACACCTTAGTCTCCAGAGAGACAGCATTGCTCTTCAGTACTTTGGAGAGGTCTCTAACAGCAGACTTTCCCATTGCAATATGTCTTTTAATTTCCTGGCTGCTGTTGCCATTACATGGCCTAAAATTTCTATACAAGGGATGCTGTATGAATGAACTCCAACCTTTACCTCAGACTGCGTCTTAATCCCTCTACTGCTCCATACCTGAAACAGGTGTGCACAGATATTGCAGCATGAGCTTTCAAATGTGAAATAATCATGGGGTGGTAAGCCATTGCTGCTCTTAGCCATTTCTGTCTCCTCTGCATCCCATCCACATTATCCTCATGCTCTGTGATTGTCAGGACTTCCCCACCCATCAAGCATAGAGTTAACTTTCTGCTTCTATGTCTGTATAGTTGGTGGGTGTCAGTGCCAAGAAGCTCTCTCTCCAAAGTCCCTGGATTACCCTGTCCCAAGTCAACAGAGACAAACAGAGCAAGGGAATATACAATAGATTAAAATCAAGGAAGATGTGCCTTAACTCTGAATCCTTTCCTCAAGTGTAGTGTATATGCTGAACAAATCATTCAAGAAGTTAGACTATATGAAGAAATATGTGTAATCAGATTAGGAGGAGATTGGGAAAGCAGTGGAATGCTCCCAGACGGGCATTTTTAGATGGTGAGAGCCAATCGGAATGCTTGATTATGGAGGAATGTAGAGTTTGAACCTTGCCTTATTTCTTAAATCAGGATGGGCCCAAGGGCCTATGGCTGTCTGGCCTGGTTTTAATTGGTTTTGGTCAAACATTCTTCTAAGTGATATAGCCCTGGTTTGTCCATTTGCTGTACAGTGGTTGCTGTGATGCTATACACTGTGATACTGATGTGTCAAATGTGATAATGGTTACCCATGGTGTACAGTGTTTGGTGGAGCTCCCCAATGAAAACAAGCTTGGAAGCAGGAGTGGCATCCACTTCTGAAATAGCTTGCCTCCAGAAATTCTATGAACTTGGAGAAACAATGAAAGTTATACAAGTGTTCAAGTCTTTCATTCATAGGGCCACTATGAGTTGTCTACAACCCCATGATACTTAACAACAACAACATACTTAGGTCAAGAGACTGTTGTATGAATGGAGCAAAGAAACACTAACTACATGGTTAAAATTAAGAAAGGAGTGTGTCAGGGTTGTATCCTCTCTCCCTATTCAATCTGTATGTGGAGCAAATTATTCAAGAGGCTGGACTCTATGATGAAGAATGTGGTATCAGGATTGGAAAAAGACTCTAACCTTTTTTATGCAGATGACACAAACTTGTTTACTGAAAGTGAAGAACACTTGAAATATTTGCTCTAGAAAGCTAAACTCTGAAGCCTTCAATATGGATTGCATCTCAATACCAAGAAAATGAACATTCTTATCACTGGACAAATAGGCAACATCATGATAAATGGGGGAAAGATTGAAGTTGTCGACAATTTTCTCTTACTTGGATCTACAGGCAACACTCTTGGTATTAGCAGTCAGGCGATCAGGAGATGCATTGAACTAGCGAAGTCTACAGTCAGCAACCTCCCCAAAGTATTGAGGAGCCATGCCAGGTTGAGGACAAAGGTGCACCCAGTTCAGGTCATCATCTTTCAATCACTTGCCATGCATCTGAGAGCTGGAAAATGAATAATGACGACAGAAGAAAAATTGGTTCATTTGAACTGTGTGGCTCTGGAGAAGAGTACTGAACATCCCTTGGACTGCCAAATGTCCTTTGCCAAAAAGACAAACAAAATGTCTTGGAGAAGATGCAGCCAGTGTGCTCCTTAGAGGCAAAGATGATGAAATAGTATCTCACATACTTTGGGTGTGTTGCTAGGAAGTGCTATTCCTTGAAGAGGCATATCGTACTTGGGAAAGTGGAGGGTTGGCCAAAGAGAGGAAGACCCTCAAACAAATGGATTGACACAGTGACTGCTAAAATGGGCCCAAGTGGATCAGAAACTGTGAAGATGGCACAGGATAGGACAGGGTTCAGACCTGTTGAGATCTTGATGGGGACAGATTAGAGTAAGGTTCAAAATGTTCTTAGGGTTACTGTGAGTCATGGTCAATTGAAGGGCAGCTAACAATAAAAAACAGCAAACTATGTGTCACCTTGGCTAGGCTATGATTTTCTCAAATTGTCTTCCATTTTGTGATCTGATAAAAATGATTGTTTTTAAATCTTTATCTGTGCCTGTGGTTAATTAGTCAGGATTGATGTTATTGCTGTTGGTAGGCGTCATCCAGTCAAGTGTGATTCATAGCAACCCTTTGAAAAATAAATCTCCACCCTGTCTATTCTGGGCCATTCTCATTAACTCTGACACATTTGAGCCCTTTGCTGTCGTCACTGTGTCAATCCAGCTCATGGACAGTCTTCCTCCTTTTTGCTGATTTTCCACCTTCGCAAGAATGATGTCTCTCTCCAAGGCAAAGCCTCTCCTAAAACATGATCAAAGTATGTGAGACAAAACTTTACCATCCTTGCTTCCAAAAAGAATCCTGACTGCACTTTCTCCAAGACTTATTTGTTTTAGCAGTCTGTGTGTGGGGTACTCAGTGCTCTTCTCCAACATCACAGTTCAAATTCCTCAATCCTTCTACCGTCATCCTTATTCATTGTCTAGCTCCCAGAGGCACAAGACATGATTGAAAAGATCATAGTTAGGATTAGGATATGTTAAAGAATATTTCCTTATATTGGTTATGTTAATTGTGCAGGACACAATCTATATGATTAGAGTGCATTATGAAACAAACTGTTCTGACAGACAATAAAAGATTAAACAAAAGGACAGAGATAAGAGTACCTGCAAGAAATAACAGCCAGGAATGAAGCGCATATTTTAGATGTGGAGTCTCTGGGTTGTTGTTGCCATTGTTGTTATGTGCTGTTGAGTCACAACTCATAGCGACTCTATGTACAACAGCTTTGAGTACTACTCTGCCTTCAGCTAACATCATTATCTCTGACACACTCCATCACCCAAGTCATGAGTTAATCCATCTTATCCAGAGCTTCCCCTCTTGAGTTGTTCCTCCACCCTTCCAAGCATGATGTTCCTCTCCAAGAACTGGTTGGTACCTCCTCGCAACATCCCAAAGTATGTGAGATGGAGCTTCAGAATCCTTGTCTCCAAGGAGCAGCCTGGTTTCATCCTCTCTAGGACTCACGCAGGAGAAGATTGATACCAAGTCACATATACAGAGATCACCAAGGACATCTGATCCACAAATATTGAAAGGAGATAGTTTACAAAGAGAGAGAGCCTCCCCTAGAATTGGCACCCTCAAGTCTCTTAAACTATAAAATAATATTTTTCTTTTTATTAAAACCATTCAATTTGTAAGTTCTCTTATGGTGGCCCCGGATAACTAAGACAGGCCTCTGGGAACTCTAGGTATAGCAGATGAAATTCCTCTGACCCATTATTACTATCCCTATTACCTCAGTTGAGTCCTCACCAAATTCTAGCAGAAAGATACAGAGCTTCAAGTGGTAGCAAGGCACACTGGCAAGCAAGTCCCCGGGCAGCATCACTCTCAGGATTTTATAGTCCCCTTCTAGTCAAGACATCCAAGTCAACCTCACATGGCCACATGAAGGAACAGCAAAATCCATAGGCATTGAGGTTCAGGGTTCTTGAGGTAGATAGAGACATCCAGCAGCCCCAGGGACTGTTCAATAATCTAAGCATCTTCCCATTAACGTTCTTTGGTGTTGTGATTAAAGGAGGTAAAGTAAGTTCAGATCATGTTCCATTTCTTCAATCCAATGTAGCCATAAGTCTACAGTTATCATATGGCAAAAGGGATATAAAACTCCTTTTAAATTTTAACTTTATAGTTTATGACTTACTGTTTTTAACTGATGGCACACTCCACACATGTACAAATACAATGCAGACAAAACCATATTATTTGATCAACTGAAAAGAAATGTGAACCTTCCTTCACCCCTACAGATATCAGGAGCTTTCACTGCAGGGTTTTCAGATTTTCCATAACATTTTAAAGTAAAAGGAAGATTAAATGTCATCTTTCCTAAACAAATATTTATGGGAAAATTTATTCTAACAAAACCTCCTATCTTTGAAAATAAAGTATCCCTCTTCTGGAGCAATATGCATTCAAGGGCATTTATACAGATACTTGCTTTTAGATGAAGCTGATTGGTCCAGTGCCCAATGATTTTGTACTCGGTACTTTTGTTGGTTATTTGATACTGGAAGATGTCATAACGTCCAGGAGCATCTCCGTTTTCATTAAAAGTGACAGGTGTTCCAGCGCTACCTATAAACATTTAGAAAACAATGTTAATAAAGTCTGTGTAAGGTATTCCTCTGGGCATATCATCCTCAAGGAAAGAATGGTACATAAAGTATATTGTGTGGAGTCAGAGGTATGAAAGTCGTAATACAGACAAGGTCATTCCAGATAATGTAATATTGTTTACATAAAAAAATCCAGATCTACTCACAAGAAAGATATGTGTTTTATTGCAGACATTAGAAGGTAAATGATGGGCATCCAAGTTAGGCAATGTGTATACAACAGCTAAATAAATAAAAATTGATAGGCTGCACATTCAAGACTGGACACAGGGAAGGGCGGGCATTTAGCGGAAAAGAATATAAATGTCTTCCTATCACACACTAACCAGTATGTCAAGTTGATCTCCATTCATGACAGCCCCAACTGCGTCAAGGCAGAACTGTGCCCCACAGGGCTGGTTTTAAACTACTGATTTTTCAGAAGGAGATGCCCAAGCCTTTCTCCTTGAAGCACTTCCAAGTGGGCTCAAACTTTCAACCTCTTTGATAGTAGCCATTTGTGTTAGCCATCAGCAAAGCTGTATATCAAATGTAACTCTAATATGGTTGATGTAAGCCCCAGTAGGATTGCCCAGAGTTCTACTAGCTCCTCGCTTTCCTTCCACACTGATACCATTCCCTGATTCAATTCCTCTTCTAAGGCTCTGCTGCTACTGCTATCTCTGCCCATGAGCATAAGGACATGGGATGCTGTGGGGAAACTCTCAATGGATGAGGCAGTGAACCATGGGAAGCCTCAAACTCCGCTCATATTCAAACTGTTGTCCTGACTCATTCTGATGAGAACGGCAGCAGAATGTGAGGGAGTATTGTGGTCTAAGTCCCATTTCTCTCCGAAGCTTTCATCTTTTCTCCTAAAGGCTGCCCCTCTTATTAGCTTTTCTATATCACAGGTATTAAGACTAGACAAGAATTACCATGCTGAAGTTTCCTTGCTCCAGCTAGTCCCACTCTCTAAATGCTTTCTTTTTCTAAACATTCTTTAGATCCCCCTTCATCCTAGTTTACTCTTCCCTATCTTTACAAGCCACCTGACACCAATCCTTGTTGGGTGCTCATATCTTCTCTTGTCAACTCCCCAGGCTTGACTTCTGCTCACAGTATGCCTGATTTAATCTCTACCCTTTATTACAAGGTCCCCACTCCTTGCTATCCCTTCTCCGTGTTATACACCACAAAACGTAGATGAGAAGTGCGCGTGCGTGTCTGTGTGTGTGTGTATGTGTGTAAAATATTCATATTTTATCCTATAATGAGCTTCATGTTCTACGTTAGGAGCTATTTTACTAAATGACAAGAACTGTAAGAGTATACTATACTTATCATGTAAAATAAAAGAGTTTATTTTTTAAAATGCAGTTTTCTATTAAATACAACCGAAGTTACATAGTTAAGATTACAGTGATTCTCTAATATTAAATAGAGTGGCATAATTTCTATTCTTTGGGATTTCTAAAATCTGAACACAATGTGTAGTCTCTGAGGCACTTGCCGTCTGTAAAAAAAACCTGATAAAGTCACAAGAGATGACATCACATGGCAGGAAAAACCTTTGCTGAGAGGCAGGGGCTGTGTGACCATGTTAACCACATCCCTCCACATCCATTTCTATTCACAGCTGGTATGTGTCTCATTTTCTTCACTTGTACCGTGGGGACTAATCATGACCTCTAGCAAAGACAAAAGCATTTTAAAGGAATTGTGCAATCTGTAAATATGGAGCAGGAGTAGTCTGTATGGAAAAGAAAAACCTTTCTTTCTTTTTTTTTTTTCCTTTTAAATTTTAATAATGTTTTTCATTGTGATTTTACATAAATTTACAGAAAACTTGAATTTTCATCCATTCATTATTGCTCATTTTCCTCCCTACCCCACACTCCAGTACACTTTGCCATGTACATCTTATTCTGGACTATTGTCATGCAAATAATGCCTAATCATATATTCCTTTTATATAATTCTTTGCCTCCTCTGTTTCAATGCAGTGTTCATTATTTAGTCCCTCTTTTCTTAGTATCCTCTAACCCCCAATGCCAGTCCTGTTTTATAACAGTGCCATTATGCTGTATACTTTTGAGACTTTTATATACTGTTTTGGTATACTTTTGTGACTCAGATATTTCATTCAGCATAATGTCCTCCAGGATCACCCATTTCATATAATATTTTAAGAGTTCTTTGTTTTTCAGTGCTGTGTAGTATTCCATTGTGTGGATAGACCGCAGTTTCTCTATCCATTCATGTGTTGATGAACACTTGGGTTGTTTCTATTTCTTTGCTACAGTGAACAATGCAGCAATAAATATGAGTCTGCATACATCTGTTTGGGTGGAAGTTCTGGTTTCTTTAGATTGTATTTCCAGTAGTGCAATTTCTGGGTTAAATGGTATTTGTATTTCCAATTTTCTGAGAAAGGGCCATAATGCCTTCCATGATGGTCACACCAACAGTGACTAAGTGTTCTAATTTCTCCATAACCTCACCAACATTTGCTGTTTGCTGCTCTGTTGAACAATGCTATTATTATTACTGGAGTGAAATGATATCTCATAGTTGTTTTGATTTGCATCTTTCTTAGAACTAGGGATCAAGGGCCTAGGAGCAAAACCAAGAACTATAAACTTCATCATAGAAAAGCTTAGAGGAACTCTAGAAGCCCTCCTGAAGGAACTGTAGAAGCCCTAATCCACAACATTAATAGTCTTCCAAGCATCTTGAAAAACTACAACCAGGATAGAAGAAAACAGATGAATGGGAATTTCTAAGAATCAAATCCTATGCACATCAAAAACCTTCTCCAACAGGGCAAAAAGGAAAGCCACAGACTGGGGAAAATATTTGGTCATGAATGATAAGTCTGATAAGGGACTTAGATCTAGAATTTATAGAATACTCCAACACCTCAACAAGATAAAGGTAAACAATCCAATTGCAAAATGGACACAGTATATGAACGGTCACTTCACCAAAGAAGATATTCAGATGGCAAACAAACACATGAAGAAGAAAAACCTTTCTAAAACAAGACAGAAATGAGTAATTGGGAAATAAAGTAGGAGCTCTTCAGTCAAGTGGTCCTATCCTGATTATTCCTTAGGAGTTGTTGTTAAATAGAGTGACTCACAGTGACCCTCTGAACAAGAGATCTTAATCCTGTCCTATCCTGTGCCATCTGCCCCATCCTGTGCCATCATCATCATATCTTATATACTTGAACTCATTCCTGCAATCAATGAGTCAATTCCTTTCAGTGGAGGTCTTCCTCTATACACATCGACGTACAAAATCTTTATTTCTCAGTTCTATTTTCCTCAGACTATTTTCTTAGCATAGAATAGCTGGGTCATATGGAATTTTTATGTTCATCTTTATGAGGAGATGCCAACCTGCCTTCTAGAGTGATTGTACCATTTTACAATCCCACCAACAGTGAATTAGAGTTTTAATCTCTCCACATCCCCCCCAGCATTTACTACTTGCTGTCCTATTTAACTTTGCCACTGCTACTGGGGTAAAATGGTATTTCACTATAGTTTTGAATTGTGTTTCTCTTATTGCCAGTGATTTTGAGCATTTCTTCATGTGTCTGTTGGCCATCTGAATGTCTTCCTCTGGGAGAATTTTTCCATGTCTTTTTCCCATTTTGTAATTGTACTGTCAGTCTTTTCTCTTGTGAAGGTTCTATAGGATTCGATAAACTTTCATTATAAGACTTTTGTCTGAGATGGCATTGCCAAATGTTTCTTTTCCCTAGTCAGTAGGTCTTCTTTTTAGCCTATTGGAAAAAGTTTTTTTATGTACACAGGGACTTAATCTTTAGGAGGTCCCATTCATCAATGTTATCCTAGTTGCACATGCAAAAACAGCCACCACCATGTCAATAATGTCCACTGTCGCTACTTTTCTCACCAAATGACATCTCCTCTCCTACAATAGTAGTTCCTAATATTTTTACTATAATGATATGAGTAAAATACTTATATGAATGCATCTAAGTTTATATATTCCCAGTATATATCTCTTTATATCCAACTCTTGAAAGTATGTAGGAAAAAGAGTGAAAGTCATAATATTAGACATATAACAAGACCAAACATTGATACTTCAAACATCATTATTGATAGCATGCTATTAACCATTAAATCTTATACTAAATGTGTCATCCTGTTAAGACGTAAAGTACTAGACCACCAGAATGAGAAATTAATTCTTGATACATGCTATAATGTAGATAGGGCTTGGAGACAATATTTTGGGTATAATAAGTTAGTCACAGAAATAGAAATATCGAATGAACTCATAAAATTATATAAACAGTCTTTCCTACCTTATTCCCCACCTTACTTTATTTGCACATGTTATTTTTGTTACTCACTCTCCTTAGGCCTATTTTCTCATCTGTAAACTGGGTGTAATGACCCATCCTCATTGGGCTAAATCCAGGGTTAAAGGAAATGAAGCATGTCACACACTTAATGCAGTAACTGACACACTGTGCATCCGTAATAGGTGTAAACTGTCACCACAGTCTTCAGACACTTGAGCCATAGTGATCTTCTCTTTATACACATTTTATCGTTTACAAAATTCAAGATGTATTGCAAAAAGTAATCCAGTTATCCTTACGTACAAAAAATGATAAATATGCATATATATATATGTGCAAACATTATAAATATATGCATAAGTATAAGCCACTGAGTTTGTTTACTGTCAAGTCTACTACTTTTCTTCCTTTATCATTACTACTAAAATTTTATCCATTCTCTCACTCACCACCACCTACACTACCCAATAAACAGGACAGAATTAAAAATGTTAAAATAAAAATCAATTCAGTTAGCAATTTTAGCATCCACAATAAAGGAATTAGCACATGATATTTAAGGCATTGACCAAAATCGACATAGGAAATGGCAATACTCTACAGTATTTCAATTATTCATGTACTTCTCTTCTGTATACAATTGATTTTTATCAAGCATTTACTAAAATCAATACATAGAACCATGTATTTGATTTAAAGTAATATTATATGTTAATTATTTAGGAAAATGTCAAATTGCTCGTACGTATCACCACTCTCCCTCCCAGTTACTCAGCCTCCTGCACTGAAGGCTTCAATAGCTGACTCACTGGACTGACTCTATCCGTATCTTTGTTATTACTGCTGTTAGGTTTATCATGGACCTGGATGACTCAATATCCTGGACTCTATCTGATACTATGACATCTTTATTTTCAACTCATATTTTTCAAGGGTTCTCATGAGCATACTCTTTAATTTTTACCTAGCTACTATCTCATCTCTTGAAAAATTATACTCTGAACATTACCTTCCATCAACATTAAACACATCTATAACCAAAACCAAATTAACTCATTGTCAACAGGTTGATTCCAATTCCTGAAGATCCTTCATCGGTTTCCCAAGGCAGTAAATCTTAATGGGAACAGACTACCTTATCTTGCCTTCTGAAGACGGACTTGCTATATTCAAATTGTTAAGCTTTTTGTTAACTGCCCATCATGTAAGATAGGATTTACTGTTTACACCATTTATCACCCTATTTTGTCACTATATTCCACCCCCATAATGGTTTCCCTGCTTTCTGATTCCCATGTAAGTTCTATAATCTTCCTTACAGATATTCTATATCCTTTTCTACTTTTCGCTCTCCAAATGTATTCCTCTGCCAAATCCCAGTCATAATTAAGTTCATGATTAAACTCAATTTCACAACTTCTTAATCTGAATATGTTTGAGTAAATTCTAAAACTTGACTGGCTAGTTCAGGGCTACCTGGACTTAGTGAATAAAAATTACTAGAAAAAAATTGTTTTCCTCCCAAAATAAATTGTCTATCTATCCATAATCATCAACATCGGACTCTTGAAACCCTTCAAATTCCTAGCTCTGATCACTTTCATCTCAGAGCTGCCTACAGAAGTACTCTTGTAACTTATGAATTAACATCATCATCATTACTGCCTTTTGGTGTCTTCCTCTTCCTTATCACTTGAATTTATGTCTGTCTTGGAGAGGGTGAAACCAAGTTTCTCCTTGAAGGCTAGGATTTTGAAGCTCTGTCTCATACACTTTGGGCATGTGACTAGGAGGGACCATCTTGGAGAAGCACATCATGCTCAGAATTTTGGAGGGATAGTGCAGGTGAGGAAGATCCTGGGTGAGACAGGCTGACACAGTAACTGGGGCAATGAGGGTAGGTGTATGGGAATCAGTGATACAGCTCAGAAAAGGCCAGGCTACAGAGCTATTGTACATAGGATCACTATGAGTTACAGGTTACGTGGTGGCACATAACAACAACAAACCACTGGAGAAGATTTATAGGATTAATTTCTCCTCAGAGAAGTTCTCCACTTGAGGATCCTGTAAACATTGTCTGCTTCAGTCTTCCTAATAATGTTAATTCATGAATTTTAGAATTAAACCATTAACTCTACTCTCAGTATACAAGTGTGTCAAATAGATGACTGTCATTGTAGTGGCTTCATCTTATAGATATGTTCACCAGGTATTACTCTATCTGTACACTAGATGAGTTATATATTTTGAACACATTTTTACTTTGTGAATAGCCAATTACCTTTGGAAATCGGTAAAGAATTCTTCACAAAAAACCTCTACGTGTTCCTGTAACATTTATCTACCTATGTCTTCCTAATAGCAGAATATATCTATCTCTTCTTATTATAATTAATAACCATACTGTATTGAAGGTCTTTGTATAGTATGATAAATCTTGTGCAAATGACTTAACAATAACTCACTGACATCAAATCAGAATTGACCCAAACCCAGTGAGTTTTCAGTTGCTATAAATCATGTGGAAGATTACTCATCTTTCTACCAAGAGCAACTAGTGGATTTGAACTCTGTTTTGAAATCCACATGAAAGCTACCTTAAAATCTGAGAGATTCCAGTTTAATTCATCAGAACACTGTTTTGAATTGCAATGTACAAATAGCTTGACTGTGCTCCCTTTGAGAAACACAAACACACACACACACTCTCTCTCCCCCCCCCCTCCGTCCCCTCCTTTCCTTCTTCTGTAACTCAGGTCATTTTGTTTTGGACCCATGATATACACATTTCTGTGCATTCATTTTCTCCTTTTTTTTTTTTTTAGTGGATGATTCTCCAACCTTAAACTCTACCATTTTGTGGCTTATTTCTTCAGACCCTGCAATGATGTTCTTACTGAAATTGGCAGTGTAGGATTTGGGTCTTGTTTCTTCCATCATCTTAAAGGATTCTAACATTTAGATTTACACATTTTAAAAAGAGTGAACAATATAACTGACAACTGACTGATTAAACCAACTCTACTCTCATTTATACTCATAGCATCCACCTGAACTGACTCATAGTTGATCTTCCAGTGATTTTTGAGTAACTGTTAATTGCACAGGAGAAGACTGTCCTTTTTTCTCCCATAGATCCTCCCATAGGCACTGCCTTTGGGTTATTGCAGGTCATCTCATTAAAGACTACACCACAGAGTTCCCCGATTTCATTAAGAAAAAAAATTTAAATATTCTGTTCTAAAGGAAGGGTCTTTTTATATGACTAAGATGATTCAAAATCACAGATCAAAGACAATGGCACTAATAAGACATAATTATGCAGCAAAATAAACAAACCTATCATAGTTAAGTTGGAAGCACTGGTAACCTAGAGGGTAAGCAGTTGTGCTGTCAACCCAAAGAAAAATGGTTCAAATATACCACCTTCTCTGTGGGAGAAAAAGGGCAATATCCTCTCATGTGAGTTACAGCCTCTGAAATACTGATGGAGGGTCAGCTATGAATCAGTTCCAACTTGATGGCACATAACAATAATAACAGCAACAACAATATAGCTTGATACCTTCACCTAAAAGATACGATAAAGATTACTAAATTGACAATTGGGCCAAGAGCAATTGTGTATCGGTTTTGCACTGTTGACTCTCTCAGTTAAAAGCCTGAATCAGCAGATGACTGCTGGGGGGAGACTGAGAAAGATGGGCTGAATAATGTATACTGCATCAAAACAGATGAGGGAGAGGACCATTTAAAAGGGATATGATTAGGTACTATCGTCTATACAGGAGTCTGGAATGAAGGCTGAAGAGTGGAGTGGACTTAGAGTGAGGGATGGTATAAAAGTGAAAGAGTTTTTCTTTTACTTTTCAAAGAGAAGAGCGAAGTGGGGTGGGGGAGGTTGGACAGGTGGGTAGGGAGAAAAGTGTAACAATTAACGAATGGAAACCCTAAGTCTCTGTAAACTTTCACTAATATTAATTTTAAAAAAGAGGGAAAAATATGTCAGTGCAGAATGAATTGTAATCCTTACTGAGAGCTACTCAATCACTACAGGGTGCTTTTTATGCCAGTTCCTAGTTTGTTTATGCTTCCATTTGATGTCATCATTGTTATTGTTTTTATGTGCCACTGAGTCACCCACAACTTACAGCATCCCTAAGTACAATAGCTGTCCTGTCCCGAGCCAGTCTCACTGACTCCCACACACCTAACCTCATTGTTCTAGTTAGTCACTGAATCCATCCATCTCATCCAGAGTCTTCCTCTCTTCTGCTGTTCCTCCACCTTTCCAAGCATAATGTCCTTCTTCAAAGACTGGTAATTCCTGGCCACGTACCCAAAGCATGTGAGATGGAGCTTCAAAATCCTTGCCTCTGAGGAGAAACTTGACTTCACCCTCTCCAAGACAAACATTTGTTTTCTTGGCAGTTCATGGTGTGTTCAATACTCTTCTCCAGCTCCACAGCTCAAAGGCAACGATTCTTCTCCTGTCATCCTTGGTCATTGTCCAGCTCTGTGATGCATAGAAAGTAATTGCAAAGACGATGGCCTATATCAGGTGCACCTTAGTGACAGCGTATGATTAATGGACAGGCTTCAGTAGATTTAAGGTTCCAACAGATGATTCAAAAGTAAGGGGTATAATTATCAACTTGAATTGATAAATAGTTGAAAAATAGATTTTCAACTGCTTATTTTGTGATTAACTGGAAACACGAAACTCGATCCATGAATTCTATGGTTTATCCCTTTATTATATAAATACAGTCAAGGTAATATTTTCAGACTGTTAAGTGAAAATGGGTGAAAACTTAATTCACTTCTGTAAATGTCACAATTCATGCACATGATTATGCTACGCGCAAGCTTTTAAACACAATTTCATTATTTCTGCACATTATATGTGTGTGTGCTATTTTTGTAGGTGTGTTATTTGTGAAAAATACGACAAAAGTTATCATCTTTACAAGAAAAGAAAGACAACTTATAACACCAGGTCCCAGCTGCTGCATTTAGCTACTGCCTCATATATCCATTTTCTAGAATAGTAAAATAAGACAGTTGAACAGAACTGTGCACATTTTTTCCATGTACTTGTTTCTTATGTCCATTTCAAGCTATTTTAATTTGAATGTTAACCTTGTAATTCTACTGATGAACTTCTACTTCGTACAGATTTGTACGTCTAGCCCCAAGTGTAGATCTATCCAGTTACCTTAATCTCTATTTGGCTGTTTATTTAATAATAACATCAAAACTTAATGTATCTAAACTCAATTTTGATTCTCATTCCTTTTCCAGATTTGTCTATCACAGTCTCCCCACCCAATTGGCAGCTGAACATTACTTGTCTCTCAGTCAGGTGAAGATCTAAGACAGAATTCCTCATCTAAAGCATTGATGGGACACTGAGAAAAGTGGGAATCCAAGAACACTTAATTGTGCTCATGAGAAATCTATACTTAGACCAAGAAGCTGTTATATAAATGGAACAAGGCAACAGCGTCCGCTTTAAAATTAGGAAGGGTGTGCATCAGAGATGTATCCTTTCTCCAAACCTATTCAGTCTGTATGCTGAGAAAATAATTAATGAAAGCAGATAGAGTCTACAAAGAAGCATGGGGCATCAAGATCAGAGGACAACTCATCAACAACCTGCCTATGCACATGACACAACCTCGCTTGCCGAAATCAAAGAGGATGTAAAGCACTTGTTGCAGAAGGTCCAAGACTAGAGCCTTCAGTATGGATTGCATCACAACATCAAGAAGACTAAGGTCTATCCATTCGGTTGTTGCCCATCAACAAACGAATGGATAGAGAAGGTGTGGTATATTCACACAATGGAATACTATGCAGCATTAAAAAAACAAAGAACTCATGAAATATTATACAAAATGGGTGACCCTGGAGGCGATCAAACTGAGTGAAATATCTCAGTCACAAAAGGACACACATTGCATAGTGCCACTGTTGTAAAGCAGGACTAACAAAGGGGTTGAGAGAAGACAGAGAAGGAGATGAATGATGTATACTGCATTGAAAGAGATGAGGGAGAGAACTGTTTTAAAAGGGACATATGATTGGGTATTATTGTCATGACAGGAGTCCAGAACTAAGGCTGGATAGTGGAGTGGACTTATGGGGAGGGACTGCATAACAATGAACGTTTTTCTTTTATTTTTCAAGAAGAGTGAATTGGGGGGGCAGGAGGCTGCAGTGAGAAAAGTGCAACAATGAATGAATGGAAACGCTAAGTCTTTGTAAACTTTCATTAGAATAAAGGGATTAAAAAAACAAAAACAACAACAAAAATAAATGGGGGGGGGCAAAGGTCTTTTCCACTGGACCAGGGGGTAACATCATGATAGATGAAGAAAGGATTGAAGCTGTTAATGATTTTGTCTTCCTTGGATCCACAATCAACACCCTTGGTATAGCAGTCAGGAGACAAGGAGACATATGCCTTTGGTCAAGTCTACTGTCATGGACTTCTCCAAAATATTGAAGAGTAGTGATGTAAGTGTGAAGATGAAAGTGCACCTGATTCAGGCAATAATCTATTCAATTACTTGCTATGCATCTTCGAGCTGGAGGATGAATAAGGATGACAGAAGAAGACTTGACAGCTTTGACTTAGAATAAAACACAGTGGACTTCCCACAGCTTTCACTCATGTCTGTATCTGTCTACCAGTGCTTCCTGCTGTTCCTCAAGCATGCAGACTTGTTCCATGTCTGCCTGGGTCTCTGCTTTCACTGTCCCCTCGCTTCCTCTCTCTGGCTCTTTTTCTTCCCCTCTCTCTCTCTCTGAAAAGCCCTTCCCATTAGATCTTTGCCTTTTCTCATCATTCATGTCCCAGCTCACATATTCTGCACTTCGGAGAGAAGTCTGATCATCCTATCTATATTAGCCTGCCTCCTCTCCCCATCACTCACTACAGCAGACAGAACTTATTTCTTTCACACACTATTACGTTTCTAATATGTATAATTTGTTAAGTAGGTTGGCATATATTATTGAATTATAAGCTCCAAGAATGGATAATTTTTCCTTTATGTCCACCAAGGTCCATATAGGAACAACTGTTGGCAGGTCATTCAAACCAATACTTTCTTTCTCCTGAACACACAGCTAGATTACATTGTAGTTGTTGTGTTTTTTTTTTAAAAAAAAAAAGTCAAACCTACTACTCTCTAGACAATTCTAAGTCATAGAAATGCTCCGTTGGGGGTTAGAAGTTGTAAATATTTAAGGGAAGAGTCTGGGTATCTATCTGTCCCTGGAAAAGGATCTGATGGATTTGAACTGCTGACATTTTGTTAACAGATCAATACATACTGAGCTACGGCACCAAAGCTCCTAACCTCAAGGTTAGGTGAGGCCAAATGATTAAAACAAACCTAAGTTAATTGGCATCCAGTCAGAGATGACTCAGGGCTGACCCTCCATTGGGATTTCAAAGCTGTAATTTACATGGGAACAGACTGTCACTCTTTTGAACAGGGAGCTGCTGGAGGATTCGAACCACCAGAACCATGTGGCCTTTGGGATAGCAGCGCAGTTTCCTACGGACTATTTCTGATTGGTTCTAGTTAACAGAATGTATACAGAAGCCATGTGTTCAGACATACCTGGAAGACATTGCAGGCTCCCCTCCAGAACCACCACAATAAAGCGAATACTGTAATGAAACAAGTTACACAGATTTCTTTGGCCTCTATGTGCATCTAACAGTTAGATTTATCTTATACTAAAGCCTGTTAAGTATGTAACTGCATTATGAAAATGTTTGAAATATTGTGAAAATTACCAAATCTGACACAGAGAGAGGAAGTGAGTATGTGTTGTAGGAAAAAAAGGTGCCAATAGACTTGCTCGGCAAAAACTGGCACAAACTGTCAATTTGTAAAATATTCAGGATTTAGAAAGTGCAATAATGTTAGCTGTGCCTGTACTGCTCCTGGGTCTATCAGACAGAAACCTTCCCAAGTGTGATCTTGTGTGTTCTTTTGTTTTTGTGGCTGGATGGAATTAAAGAGACATACTGGGTGACACTGATGTGTACCAGAGAGTTGGAATCGATTCACAGCTGACCCTCTAGCGAGTACATAAAAGCAGTTCAATGGCGTGAGAGATTGTCCATCTTTCCCCCTCAGAGCGGCTGGAAGAACTGAACCGCGTGCCTTTAGGATGACAGTGCAGCTCCTTACCACCAGGCCACCAGAGCTGCTTAGGAGAGATGTGTTAAAGATAGTAGAGTTTGGGTCTGTTTTCTGTGGAATGCTTGGAAGAAGTCCGTGTGGCACTTCTCTTAATAGTAGCCACTACTATTGGATCAATAAAAAAGAAATGTCATTTATCCCAGACTCAGTTGAAAATAAGAGTGAAAGAATATTAAAATGAAATTTTTACTTCATATCATGTGTTTTAAGATTAACTTCTCCTTAGGAATCAATACTGGCTCTTCCAGTTCAGGCACAGAATAGAAAGTTTGTATTCAGAACGTATCATTGTACTCCCAGACTTCAATGGAAACTTACCCATGTTCACTAATCTTGGTTAAATGTATTCATTTTGATCTTTTCATTAAAATTAAGCATAATGATGTTAAAAAATAAATGTTGACTGTTACACTGTTGTAGGTTGAATTTAGCTTTCTTTCACTGAATTTCTTTAGTGTCTGGTATCATTGGTATCATGGATGACTACTTCTAGTTCTTAGAATAAACTTTTCAGTTTGATTTTTCTATGACACTGATCCAATAATGTATAGTAACATTTTACTTGACCCTTGACAATTACTCTGCCACTGTTTTTGTCCTTTTAATTGCTCTATATAGGATTACCATTTTAATACTGACATAAAGTAGGAATAGTGGATATCCTTACATTTAAATTTTAAATTTCTAAATTGAAATCATTGCTTCCTACTTTACCTGTCTATGACTATCTTTGATCCAGAATTTTAAAATGCATTTCTTACAAGTTAAAAAAAAGTATCGTAACATTTTAAATATAATACTTGCTCAAGAAAACATTTTGAACTTTATAAAAAGTTTCTGCATCAACATGAATTGCATTTTAACATCAATCAAACTAAAATACTTTATCAATAAGCAAATTAATCAATAAACAACATTGTATCACTGTATCAATAAGTGACATCATTATAGATGGAGATAATATTTGAGTTTTCAATGATTTCATTTAAATTGATGCTACAATCAACAGTCATAGTCATAGACGTCAAGAAATCAAAGATATGCTACATTGGGAAAATCAGCTGTCAAGGACTTCTCTAAAGTATTAAAGAGCATGGATGGCAGTTTAAAGACCCAGGTGCACATGTCTAAGAGATGATTTTTTTCAGTTGCTTCCAATACATTAGAATGTTGGACGGTGAAGAAGAATGACAGAAGACTTGATGTGTTAGAGAAGAGTATTGACTATCCCATGGATTGCCTGAAAAACAAATAAATCTATCTTGGATAAAGTGAAACCAAGGTGCTTCTTGGAAGCAAGCACAGTGAAATCTGGTCTTACACACTTTGGGCTTGTCATCAGGATAGACCAACCCTTGGAAAGGAGCATCATGTTGGGGAAGGTGGATGGTCACAGAAAGAGAGGAAGACCCTCAGGGAGGTGGATTGTCACCACAGCTGTAACAATGGGCTCAAGTGTATTCAAGATTGCGAGGGTGATGCCGGGTAGACAGGGTTCAGGTCTGTTATCACAGGGTCACTGTGAATTGTAGTCCCCGGGACGGCAGCCAGCAACAAAACAATAACATTGAGTTAATATCTTTTTTTTTCTGAAGCTATAAAAGATTGCATTTATCCAGTCTCATATATTGTATCATAAAAATGAGATATATCCTATCTTGATTTCAAGATATATTTTTAATGCACTGTTGGACTCAATCAACTAAAATTTTTAGAATGCTTATATCCACATTCATAAGTAAAATGGATCTGTTATTTTTTTCCTTCCTTGATTTGCTATTAGGGTGTACTGGTCTCAGATGAATTGGAAAGTATTCCCTCTTGTCATTGACTGCATCAGCTTGTATGAAATTGTAATATCTTCTTAAAGTACAGGACTCATCAGGAATCACCTTCATTCCAACAGGAGGGCAAATAAATCAATTCTGATACATTGCTACATTCAAGCACTGAAATATTATATTGCAGTGGAAATTGCTAAACTACTCACAAAATGGATAAAACTAGTAATTAATATAATATTAAATGCAAAAAGCTTAGTACATACATTTTTTAAAGGCACAAGCAATTTTAATTTTTTTAAATTATGTGCTCTTTTAGAAATACATATAGACTGAAAAACAAATGCATAAAAATACGTAAAGGGCTGAGATATCATCTTATCCCAGAAAAATTAGAAATGCTCAATAATACAGAAAAAAGTACAGGTGTACAGGTGTGGACAGATTGGAACTTGCATGCACTGCTTGTCTGCCTGTGGGAATACGAATTGGTGAGCCCACTACAGAAAGCAATTTGCTGCTTGCTTAAAGGTTGGGAATGTAAATACGATTTAATCTAGCAATTTCACTACTAGGTATATGTTGTGTTGTTTTTGTGTACTGTAGAGTCAGAATCAACCCATAGCTGACCCTCTGGTGGGTTTTCAGAGGCAGGTAATTGCACAGGAGGAGATTGCCTATCCTTCTTCCACAGAGCAGCTGGTGGGATTTGAATTGTGTGCCTTTGGGATTGCAGCACAGCTGCTTACCACTAGGACACCAGAGCTCCCTACCAGGTAGATGTTGTTGTTGTTGTTGTTGTTGCTAAGTGCTGTCGAGTCTCAGGTAACTAACTCATAGGAGAATCCTCAACGCTTGGGTGTCTCTCGTCCTCTCTCCAGGTTCATAGGGTTTCTGGAGGCAAGCCATTATGGAAGTGGATGCCACTCCTTCTTCCAAGCTTGTTTTAATCAGGGAGCTCCACCCCACTCTCTGCCGCATTGGGTAACCAGCCATTAATGCATTTGACACATCAGTGTCACAGCGTTTGGCCTCATAACAACCACAAGTGACCGCGGTAAGGCAACTTGTACACCAGGGCTATATGACCTAGAGGAATACTAGGTATATAGTCCAAAGAAATAAAAGCTATTAACATAAACTGATGTATTCATGCTGTTGTTATGTGCCATCGAGTTGCCTGCGACTCACAGCCACCCTATGTACATTAGCCCTGCATCCTGCCCTATCCTGAGCCAATCTCCTCATCTCTGACAGACCTAATCCCATATCTTCAGTCATTGAATCCATTCATCTCATGCTGGGTCTACCTCTCCTATGCTATCCTTTCACCCTTCCAAGCATGGTATCCTTCTTCAAGGACTAGTACCTCCTGGCCAGGTGCCCAAAGTATGTGAAATGGAGTTTCAAAATCCTTGCCTCTGGGGAGAAGCTTGGTTTCACTTTCTCCAGGACAGACCTGTTTGTTCACCTGGAAGTCCATGGTATGTTCCTACACTCTTCTCCAGCACCACCACTCAAAGGCATCAATTCTTCTTCTATCATCCTTATTGTCTAGCTCTCTGATGCATAGCAAGTAATTGCAAAACCACAGCCTGTATCAGGTGTACCCTAGTCTCCAGACTGACATCGTTGCTCTTCAGTACTCTAGTAAAGTCCCTGATAACAGATTTTCCTAATGCAGTTTGTCTTTTGAGATGGAGAGGGGGAGGGAGGGAGGAAAGAGGGGGTGGGAGATTGAGGAGGAGAGAGAGGGAGAGCAAGAGGGAAGAGAGAATGGAACGGAAGAAGAAAGGAAGCTGGGCAAGACAGAAAGACATCATGAATAAAAGAGTAGAAGAAAAGTGAGGCATGAATGCTAACAAGTACAGAAAAGGCGGTGCTTTATCTGCTGTGTACTTTAATTTGCTGAACACTATGCTAAGTCTTGTTAATACGCCCTTAGTGACTATGAATCTTCCCCTGAGATCTGTGAACCCAAACAAAGTAGGTCACTTACGGAATTGCTTTCACCCAATTCTCTAAAGCAGCTTTCCCTATCTATATTTAGATTTTATGTTAGTCAACCTTCTGTCAGAAATTCCAGTTTATAAAATACATCTGTGTATCTTTACAATCATTTGAGTTTTTAAACCAAAAAGTTTCATACACTTCTTTATGATGAAGGCTTTTTGAAAGACTAGAATATGGTTGAAATTTCCCTCTTCCCAGCTCAGCCATTCCTTTACTTCTTACTGAGTATCTGGTGAGGTCTTTGATCTTGGTTCCTGCATGCTTCTTGTCACGTTTCAGTGTTTGTAACAGTATTAAGGGACACTTTCCAATATATTTCAGAATTAATATTTTGTTAATATTGGCAGAAATACTGTGAGCCAATAAATTACAGATAATTTTCTAGGAGCAGGTGCCAAATGTCTACCAAAATGGGTAATACATCAACTAGGATAGGCTTACACACTTCTGACAATAATTTATACACTGAATTAAAAAAGGATACCAAATAATTTACTTATAATGGACCTTATTTTATGTAATTATGCTAACTGTCAATGTATATTAGGGGACTATAATGAATGTGAATCATTTATGTTACCATGGTGATTGGAGGTGTTTGTATTCAACAATCTGTGCATACCAATTTGGAGCATAATTAATAAAAAAAAAGAAATATGTAATGTCATAGTCATAAATCCAAAACTAAACATAAATTCTGCATGTTACATTCTCTTTTTATGACCTGATCTAACAAGCATAAGAAAATAATTATTATTAATCATATATTTTGTTGTCAAATGTAATAAAACATTTACAAAGATTAATTACTTTTTGCTAAAAATAAAACATTGACAACATAAAATAGGAATCATAAGACTGATATTCTCTAATCATTTCTCAAGAAAATTTGAAAGCATTAACTAAAAAATTTAAAAGTTGAACAATGCTAAGGAAAAAAATCAATAACCCTGAAGATTGGGAAAAACTAAGCATTCATTTTAATTAACTCTTGAGTCAAAGAGAAAATGAAAACTACAGAGTACTGCTTAACAGAAAAGAATATATTTCAAAACCTGTGGCCAATGCTAACATCAGATAAAATATTTAGAGCCTTTATTTTTTATGTTCTAAAGTTAAATATAGACACACGCACGTACACACATATTTTGAGCTCTGATGGCTTAATGGTAAGGTAAAGTGCTGCTAACTCAGAGATGTGATTCTGTTCTATAAGAGAAAAATGGGAAATTTCCTCCAGTGCAGTTTATGGCCTGCACTATTGGAAACCTGCTACTGGATTGGTTTTGAGTTAATTCCAACTTGACAGTACATATAAACAATTATACAGATTTAGATCTATATAAAAGACTTTTTTTACACTCTTATAATAATAGATGATTTAAAGCACAATATAAGCTTGAAAATATTAAGAAAATAATGGATATATTTGATATCCTAAAAATTGACAGTGAGGGTTTCTTCTAATAATCATGGAAAAAATGATAGTTTTAAGTAATAACAGATACATTTGACATCCTGAAAATGAAAAATTCCCAACTCCAGAAATTCTATGAACTTTGATAAATGTCAATAGTTGCAGAGGGGCTTCAGGCCTTTTGTTCACAGTGTCTCTATGAGTTGTGCTTGACTTGAAAGCAATCAACAACAACACAGCCAAAAAAATTAAATAATTAACTACATAACAACAGAAATGAAGTTGATTGAAGAATGAGATCAGGTCTTTTGTGCAAAGCTTTCTCTGAGTCGTATTCAACTCGACGACACTTAACCACTGCTAAATGAGACTAGAGCTGGTCTCTATGGAGGAACACTCTTCCACTTCGCACATCACTCTTTGTCAATGTGCTGTATGAGTAACCTGGGCTTGCTGTGATGCTGAGACTTGTGGAACTGGGGTATCAATTACCAGAATGGTTTCCCAGTGTGGACAGTATTTGGTGGAACTCCCAGTTGTAAAACAGTTTTGGAAGCAGGAGTGGCATTCACTTCCTAAACCACATGCCTCTGGAAAAATTATGAACTTGGAGAAACAATGATAGATATGGAAAGGCATTAGGTCTTCTGTTCATAGAGTCGCTATGAGTCGACCTGAACTCAATAACAATCAACAGCAACAACAATGACATATAACATATAACAATGGCCCATGAGACATTATTATTCACATTGATTTATGATTAAACAGCTTAGGTAAAGGTGAGGTACAATTGGCATGATCCTGCTCTGCTGGAGATTTTTTAAAAATCTGCAAGCGTTAACAATATCCATTTAAATATGCACATAGTAGGGGGGAGAGAGGAAAGGTGCAGCAATGAGTAAGTGAAAACTCAACCTTTTAGTAAACTTTCTTTAAAATCACAACTAAAAAGGGGGGGGGAATACAATATCAACCTATTAGGATGACAGTACAATGGGAATGAATATATGTTAGTGAAGATGGAGAAAAGCTGAAACTCCTATTCACGTCTGACAAGGATGTAAAATGGTTCTGTTACTGGAAGAAACAGTTAGGCTACAGTCCAAAAAGCTAAGCACAGAATCACCATATGTCCAGAAATGGTATATTATTAGGTATCTACCCAAGAGAACTGAAAACTCATGGAAATCCACAACAAACCTACAAACCGGTACACAAATACCATATAAGAATTTGTAAGAGATGCCAGCTGGAAATATGGAATCAACTCAAGTGTCCATTTCTTAATTAGTTATTGTTGTTGTGTACCAGATTTGGAATTGACCTATAGCTGGTGCTCCGGCAGGTCTTCAGAGGCACGAAGTTGCACGGGAGGAGATTGGCCATTCTTCTCCTGTGGAGCTTCTCAAGGACTGAAATCTCATACCTTTATGTATTTGCAATTCAATTCCTTACCCCAAAGCCAGTAAAGAAATAAGATGTGGTATGTATTAGATGGTGACGAGATTGAAATTGTTGACAGCTTCAGTTTGCTTGGATCTATAATCAACACTGTTTGTACCAGCAGCCAGGAAATAAAGAAAAACAACACCGAATTGCACTGGGAAAGTCTCCAAAGTACTGATGAGCAATGATGTCAGTCTTGAGACTAAGGTGCTCCTGATATAGGCCATGATCTTTGCAATCATTTGTTATGATCAGAAAGATGCCTTTGAACTGTGATGTTGGAGAAGAGTATTGAATATACCATGGACTGCTAAGAGAATAAACAAGTTCATCCTTGAGAGGGTGAGATCAGACTGCTCCTTGGAGGCAAGGATTCTGAAGTTTTGTCTGCCATACTTAAGACATGTTGCAAGGCTTGATCAGTCCTTGGAGAGGGACATCATGCTTGGAAGAGTGGAAGGACAGTGCAGGAGAGGAAGACCCTTGATGAGATGGATTGATTCAGTGACTGGGGTAGGTGTGTCAGAGACAGTAAGATTGGCACAGGATAGAGCAGGGTTTAGGGCTGTTGTGCATAGGGTCACTATGAGTCTCAGGTGACTCGACAGCACACAACAACAACAACAACAACAACTATTTTAAAAATAAAAGACAAAATTCTCATTGTGGTCCAGTAACAAAAAAAAAACCTGCTGCTGACCCTCCCATAAGTTTCTGAGGCAGGTAATCACGTGGGAGGAGAAAGACCCTCCTGGTCAGTTTGCTGGTAGATTTTTTCCCCAGAGATGTGAAGCCCTTGGGTCAGTAGTGCAAATCCCTAAAGATTATTTTTCCAGTATTCAAAGTAATGAAGTGCTGATATATATGCTATAATATAAAAGAAATTGGAAATCAGTCCTGGGAGAAAGAGGTCAGTCACAAAAGGCAAAATATTATATGATTCTACTTAATCTAAAATGTCTAAAGTAGGCAAATCCATGGAGACAGAAAGCAGATTAGTGTTTGCCAGGCTGAAAAGAAGAGGAAATACGGAAGGATGGTAGCAGAGATGAGTTTCTTTTTGAGGTGAGGAAAATGCTCTGATGTCAGAATAGCACTGATGGCTGTGTAACCTTCTGAATAAGCCATTGGTCTGTGGTGTATTTAAAATGGTAACAATTACAGCATGTACGGATTATACTTCCAAGAAAGCCCTGTAGGTTAGTATGCAACATGATTACATTTGCATAGCATATACACATACTACTGGAGACCTTCAGTGGTACAGAGAGTCAAAGTATTTACCTACTAATTGGAAGGCTGGTGGGGTTAAAACCTACAGAGGATAATAAGCTTCTTTGGTCATTGTTGTTTGTTGCTGTGTGCCTTCAAGTTGTAACTGACTCATAGCTGACTCTTTAGCAGGTTTTCAGAGGCAGTCAACATCACAGGAGTAGAGTGCCATCTTTCCCCCACAGAGCATCTGGTGGATTTGAACCATTTGTATTTGGGATTACAACATAGCTTCTTACAACTGGGCTAAATGGTATTATCTATTTATTGAAATGAATGTCTTTAACAAACAAATCTGCTCCAGAACATAAGTAGATTTGAATATGGGAAGAAAGGAAATGGAGGAATGTATGCATATTTTAGCAAATAGCTCACTTCAGATCACTGACTAACATACGTATTAGCAGATAAATGGAAGAATAGACTCTCAAAGTTGGCTGAGAGCAATTTTCTCCTCCACATAGCTGAAAAGAAGCGTGGAAGAAATTGGTTAAGTTATTCCTGTTTTATAGGAAAAAAATATACAATTCACCAATAAATATATGTCAAGTCAGGCAGCTGAAATCTGAGAAGACCCCAATAGTATTTCTATATTTCTGTGTAAAAGATGTTAGTACATGAAAAACAAAAAAGGAAGAAGATGTGTGTTCAATGAATATTTGATGATGTCTACCGCTGACATCTCTGGAGCTTGGCCTGTGAACTTCAACTGGAACACGTGGATGATAAGAAGGCTTTTTACTAGAGTAAAAAATGTTTTTTTATGCTAAAATGATCAAAAGCATTTTCTTGGCAGTGATTGTCTTACAATTTAATGGTAACTTTTTAAAGTCTTCAGTTTTAAAAAGGATCTTTTTTGTGAGTCATTATAAATTGATATTTTCAATATTAAAAAATGTTGCTCAATATATGTGCTGAGCAGACAAGCTGAGAAGCTGGACTATCTGAAGAACACAGCATCAGGACTGAAGGCACTTTTGTTAACAGTCTGTACTATGTATGTGGTACAAGCTTGCTTGTTTGCTTAACAAAAGCAAAGAATAGAAGCACTTGCAGTAGACCAAAGACAACAGGCTTCAATATGGACTATATCACACCATAAAAAAACCAAAATCTTCACTTCTACACCATGGTAAATGGAGAAAATATTAAGGATAAAATGTTAAGGATTTTATTTTCTATATATCCACAATCAGTACCCACACAAACAGCTAAGAAACCACATATTATATTGGGCTAACATGCTGCAGCAGGCACTCTGGTGGCATAGACGGCAGGGAGTGGCACTACCTTAAGGTGGGTTGAATCCACCAGCCCCTCCATTAGAGAAGGGTGAGAAATCCACCCTGCACAATTTCCAGCCTCAAAACACCCATGGTGGGTCACCTCTGAGTCAATTCTGGCTCAGTGCCAGTTAAGTTCATTTGAGCTGAAAATAATGCGAAGAGACTCTTTAAAGTGTTGAAAAGCAAAGATGTTACTTTGGGAAATAAATGAGCCTGACTCAAAGCCACAGTATTTTCAGTTAGGTCTTATACATGTGAAAGCTAAACAATGAATAAGGAAGACTGATGTAGAATTGCTTTACTGTTGTTGCTGTTGTGTACCATTGAATAGGAATTGACCCAGAGGTGAGCCTCCAACAGGTCTTAGAGACAGGAAGTCACACAGGAGGAGATTTCCCAACTATCTCCCGTGAAGCAGCTGATGGACTCGAACTGCATGTCTTTGGGTTGGAAGTACAACTCTTTACCACTATGATATTGACAAAGAATATATGGGTTGACACAGTGTATAAAGCACTGGGCTCAAGTATAGCAAAAATTGCTGGGATAACAAAAAACCAGTGTGTCACATTCTTTAGCATATAATGTCTCTATGAGTTAGAATCAACTTAGTGGTACTTAACAGCAACAATAATATAAAAAAAAATAGCACAGTAAAAATTGTTTCTTAATTAAAAAAATATGTATCTAAACAGAATGCATATAACGAGTGATTAAAGTCTCTAAACCACTATTTCATATTTTCCGACTAATTTATGACAAGGAAGTATAGGGGTAATGACTATCTTATTTTAGAATAGGGTTTTAAGTTTTAAACCTATTTTTACAGGAGAGATTTGGACTTTTTTCCCTCCAGTATCTTGTCTGTTTCAATATATCATTTGTTGCTTATTTTGTATATCATTTATTAAAGTTTCAGATTAGAATGCCAGAAATAATTTTAGTTAGGAATAAAACATTAACTTCCACTTAAAATGAGAATGGTATGCATACTTTGGTATTTACAAGTATCAATTAAAAGCTTATGTTCACACAAAAAGTTTCACATAAATATAAAAAGCAATTTTTATTCCTAATTTCCAAAATTTGGGAGCAACCAAGTATATTTTGACAAGCAAATGAATGAGCAATCTGTGGTATATCCTTACAGCAGAGAAGTAGTGAGTGACAAAAGAGAATTGAATTTTCAAGCTATGAAAAGACACAAAGGAACATGATGAATATTACTAAATGAAAGAAGTTCCATCTTGAACCAGAGAATTGCATTAATGCAAAATGCAAGATATTAATAACCAGAAAGGTAAAGAGGAGAGAAGGTATCTGTGAACTCTGATTTTCTGTATGGTTTCTGTATGGTTTTCCTATAAACTTAAAGCCATTCAAACAACAACAAAAAATATAAGTTCAAAAAGAGAGAGGGGGTGTATTATTATCATAAAAGAAGATAACCAGTCATTGAAAAAGTCTGTTTTGTGGAAATGCATTGGATTTCAAAATGAATTAAAAATTAGGAGAAAGTAAAAAACTTTTTAAAGTAGTTCTAAATTAATCTGCGTAAATGAAAACTCCATTCTATGCCTAGACCCCTGGAGCCCAGGAGGCTCCACTGTCCTCATCTCCAACAATATCAACATGACCCTTATTTTCAAGCCATTATGGAGTCCATACTATATGCCGTAACATCGTGTATAGGCATAAATATGCCTAGTCTTTGCCTAAAATGATCAAGGCATTTGTAGCTTGTATCTCTAAAACAATAACTTCTTGTCTATTTTTCAATGATGGAGTATTAAATAATGATCTTCTAAGCCATGGTCAGATAGCTATCTAACGAGAAGGGTATGCTGGGGGCTGGGGAATGGGATTTGGAATCTAACTTTCCATAGCTATGAGGTCTGGGGAAAACAGTAAGTTTCCCCTCTTCTGAAAGGGGCTATGATATCTTGCTGGTTTAATAAGCAACATGTTTGTTTGCTAACCAGATGGTCAGTGGTTGGAAGTTACCAGCATGCCCCATGGGAGAAAGATATGCCATCTGCTCTCCTAAATATTTACAGCCTCCAAAGTTCACTGGTTAAGAGTCAGAATTTGACTCAGAGGCAGTGGGTTTGGTGGTTTGGTTTAGTTTTTGATTTGGGTTAGTATTATCCACACCATAAGTTAACTGGAAGAATGACATGACACAACATACCCCCCCCAAACCCCTGACAATTTCCCCATATTATGAAACTCTCCATTCTTCAGTGTCATATTTATGAAATATGAAAAAATCAATAATTGTTTCCAGTGAAATAACTAATTATTGCAGAAAGTCATATTTTCCTTCATTGATGAGATCAAACATGTAGGGGAAAAAAACAAATAAACCATACTGGCTCATATTGCATTTTTGTCAAAATTAATTCCCATTTTGAAAGAATAAATGCCTTATGGCTATTTATGCTCATGTGGGTGACTAATATCAGCTTTCTCTACTTCACTCTCTATTTGGCTAATTGAAAAATTGATCTGCTGAATTTTGCCTAATTTAAGAAAATGTAATCATCAAAATCATTAAACCCCCATGACCCTTTATTTTGAGCTTTATCGCCTTCAGTTGAGACCCGAGTTTAATTGAGGTTTAATGCAATTATTTCTTCCTGCAAATAAAACTAAAATCCTAGTGCATCCAAGAATATATTCTTGCAAGTGGAACAAAACTCAAATCATGACTATGGCTAGTTTTACTGATCAAACCAAAACTGGGGGAACCCCAACAATGACCCTTAACAGCCCCTTGTATCTGGAACTGAAGTCAGTCTTGTGGCACAAACTACAGTTAAACTCTAGACAGATCTAAAAAGAGAAAAAAAAAATCAGAGGAGTACTCAGTGTTTAGAAGAATCAGCCACACAGAATCATAAAGATGACATTGGCCCAAGGGAATAGAAAGGAGAGATGAATAGAAAGAAATGAAGACCCACAGATAGTGGGACGAGTTATGACAAAACATGGGGACTGGAATAAAAGAGAAAAATAAATACATGTAAATAATTATTTTTACAGGAGATAGTCTCTGAAGAGCCAACTTCTAATTTCCTGACTGGAGTCTCATTATTTTGAAATACAACCATATAAAAAGTCTTGGTCATAGCTACACTGGTTGCTATGAAGTGTAGTCAACTCAACAGCATCTAACAATTACAGCAATAAGAGCTTATAAGTACAGTGACTATCAGATGCCAATAAAAAAAGGGAGTGTATTTGCCTATCTTGGTTCTAGTATACTACGTATGATGAACCCTTTTCATCTATCATATAGAGAAGACCCAAGAGCAAACACTAAACTGGCTAATACTCATATCACAGATGGACCTGTGAACACATGAAAACAGTGTGACAGTTTAGCCATGAGGTTCTTAGTCATTGCATTAATCAAATACTGAAATAATTAATTTGCAGCTCTATTGAAATAATAGTAAATTTCTGAAGTACAAACAAGAACTTAAATGTCTTAAATTCACTCCCTGGAACAAAAAAATATTCCTTTTAAAAAATTTTCCCTCTCCTCCTCTCGCCCCATGTCTCTCTCTGTCTCTGTGTCACAGACAGTGAGTCTGACTCAGGATAAGGCAAGGTTCAAAGCCATTGTCCATAGGGTCACTATGAGTTGTAATAGACTCAATGGCACATAATAACAACAACAATGAAAAGGCTACTCCAAAGATATCTTTTTTAAATTCTTAATTTGATATTCTACAAGTTCCAAGACAAATATCTTCAAAGAGTAACAATGCTGAATATTCTTTGGAAAGTTTATGAAGTGTTTTTATTTTCTTCCGATGAAATTTTTGAATGCTCTGTTTTCTAATTTAAATGACTTCTGAAACTGAGCCCTCTGCAGCTTACAGAAACATTTAACATATGTCTAGCAAAATTATAGAAACGTATGTAGAATATATACTTTATATTTTCAAATTCTGAGGATTGCCTAGGAGAATATTGTTCAGAATTACAGATTCCAGAGAGCAAAATTCTGCAAGCTCCTTTTATCTGAATCATAAACAAAATCAGAAGGTAACCCTTATGTTCTCTCACTTGAAAACATGCAAAATCTACCTCAGTCTGCTAGCTATCTCATAACAGATTTGCTATTACACTCTATAATTCAAAATACAAAAGAAAAAGTTAAGAAATAATGATAGATGTACAATAATTGAAACTAACTTTAAACATGGGCAGTCCTTTGGTTTTCCTCTCTCAAAAGTATGCAAATTTTATAACTATATTCTGGCTCACTCTTTTTCCATTATATTTAACTTTTATCTTGTCAGGTTCTAAAGTCCCTCACCATCGCATTCATAATGTTCTTGAAAAAAGTTACACAAAGATAAAAGACAAATTTCAATGTTATTTGAAAGAACATTGTTTATTGTTTGTTGCAACAACTGATAATCAGATCATCACACAGGAAAAGAGATAAAAATGAAGTCTTCATATTGTTTCCATAGTGCAGTTTGTTGCATATCAACAGAAGAAAATTATATCCAATGATTAATATTCAATTATAGGCACTCCATCTGTTTATTGCCTGTTTAAACTAAACTCATATAATTTTCCATCTTGAATGATGGAAATAGAAAGAAACAGAACATAGTGGTCAAACAGAAAAAAGAGCTCTGGTGATACAGTGTGTTAGGAGTTGTGATGCAAACTCAAAAATCAATGGTTTGAATGCACTAGGTAGCTACACATAGAGAAAGGTGGGCAGTCTCCACCTGTAAATATTTAGAGACTTGGAACTTGAAAGGAGGATCACTGTGGATCAGCACTGACTTTAAGAGAAAGTGGGCATCAGATGAGAATTCTGACTGATATGTAGTAATATCCTGTTGTCTTAAGAGCAATCTAAGATGTTAGGGTTTTGGGTTTTGTTGTCTCCCCACTCCCTCCAACAAAATTATTTAGCCAAACCAAACTCATTCTCTTGAATAATTTACCAAAGTACATTTACTAGGGAAAACTTGACAATAGGAACATGAATAAGAAATAAAGAACAAGAGAGAACCTATGCCCTCCCACCTCCCACCCTTTATAGACAACCATGGGTACAATTTAATCCAAATTCTTTTTCTTTAAGTCTACTGTGTATAAAATACAGTTTTATATTTTTAAGACAGTGAGATAATACATCTATGCAGTTCTGAACAGTTCCTTTTACAATTAAGACAGTGAAAAACTTTAGATATTAAATTATGAAGACCACTAAGACAACTTTATTTGAGCAAGGAGAGGCTATTCCTTGGTTAAAGGTATTATGCTTGAAAAGATGGAGAACAGTGAAGGAGAGGAAGATTCTCAACTATATGGACTGACAGAGTGACTGTAGTAATGATCTCTAAAGAGTCAGAGATTGTGAGGTTAGCACAAGATAAGCCAGGATTCAGATTTATTGATCACTGGGTCCAAGTCACACTCGACTCTACGACATCTAATACCATATTTTACTTAATCAATATCTTAGAGTTATATACTATTATATATTCTTATATACTATTAGTATATTCTTATATACTATTAGTTAAGTGTTTTTTTATCTTTTTGAATTGATGTATGTTATAGCAATATAATCACAAATTAGAATTCATTTTTTATTTTTATTTTTTACTTATAAAGTGACTTTATTTTTAATTGAAAACCTTTTTTCCTACTAGTTTATTTACAAAATTTGAATAAAAATTCAAACAATTTTTTTCAATTTCCCTCACCACTCCCACCCATCAAATTGTACAACCCAATGATTAATCCCCTCTTCCCCCTGCACGTCCACATCCCTCTGCTTCCAGCCTCTCCTACCCCTCCTGGATCCTTATACTCATTCTACAGTAATGGTTTTACACAATCTTTTTAAAACATCTTATTGTGCTTTATGTAAAGGTGTGCATAGTATGTTACTTTACCAATCAACATTTCCAAGCATGTTTACACATAAATTACTCTGTGACATTGACTGAATCTCACAATGTATCAGCACTCTCCTCATTTTTTTCTCTAGGTTGCCAGTGGCCTTGCATTCAGATTACTTGTCCTTCCCTATATTTCTCCTCTTTGGTTTCTGGCAGTTTTTGTCTCTCACTGCTAAGTGACCTCAAGTCAATTTTGACTCATAGCAACCCTATGCTCAACAGGTGTGAACTTTGCCTGAGTCCATAGCATCCTCAAGATCTCCGCTTGACCAAGGCCACTGTTACGGTGGTTGTGTCCATCTACCTTGTAACATCTTCCTCTGGTTTCCACCTTACTCTGCATGATATCTTCTCCCAAAAACTAGCTCCTTCCAACAATGAGCCTAATGTATGTGAAATGAAGTCATTCTTATACTTTATTTTTCCAGTGAGAATAGTCCACACAAATGTTGTCACATTGAGTTGGTTCCAACCAAGTTTGAAGACTAATTTTCGAGGCTTTAAATTATAATGGGAGGAGAGTGTCCATCTTTTTGCTGGGAAGGGGCAGGTAGACTCAAACCACTGAACATGTAAACTTCTTGTTAACATTACATCACACTACTTGCTAGGCCACCTGTGCTCTGCACTCATTTTAACATTCCAGTATTTGACTGAAAAAATGGCTTTTGAAATTCTTTCATTTTAAGTTAAAAGTTGTCTCAGGCAATACTCTTGAGGATTCCTTTATTCTCTTTTAGACTTGCAAGTCTGATTTTCTTTTCTTTGATATTTACATGTTTGTTTGTTTGTCTATTTTGTACAAGTTTTAGGTGGGGCTCTCTACAGTGCTCTTGGTTAAAGCCATTGGTAGTGGTAGAAAGTCACCAGCCTAATACTTCTAGCCTCAAATTAGAGGAGTTTGGGGTTCATGTGTACTATTTATCCCTTGGATTGATTATTTCCTTGGCCCTTGGTTCTTCTTCATCTTCAAGGTTAAACTTCTCTGTACAACAGTCTGATTTTAAAAAAGAAACATCTTCATTAGGATTAACTACGTCAAAGAATACAAAATTCAGTTACACACACACACACATATAAATTTAATTCTAGAAATTTTCTATATAATTAGTAGCATTTAAGGTGTGCCTGATCCAAACCTTGGCATTTTCAGATACTCATTCAAAACCTAAACCATGAAATTGTCTGCATACTGCATGGTTTAACATCAGGAAAGGCATGTGTCAAAGTTGTACCCTTTCTACAAACCTATTCAATCACTACACTGAGCCAATCATCTGAGAAGCTGGACTCTATAAGGAATAATAGGGAATCAGAATCAGAGGAAGACTCATCAACAACCTGCATTAAGCAGATGACACAAAATGCTTACTAAAAGTCAGGAGGACTTGAAACACTTTTTGCAAAATATCAAAGACTATAGGCTTCAATATCAACAGCCTCTCATAATCAAGAAGACAAAAATCCTCACCACTGGACATCAGTTCAGTGATATTGTGATAGATGAAGAAAAGACTGAAGTCATCAACAATTTGATTTTACTTATATCCACAATCAACACCCCTGGTCCCAGCAGTCAGAAGATGAGGAGACATATTTCATTGTACAGATCTGCTGCCGGGAACCTCTCTCCAAATTACCACGGAGACATGATGTCAGTTTGAAGACTAACGTGTACTTGATTCAGGCCATGACCTTTTCAATTACTTGTTATGTATCTGAGAGCTAGACACTGTATCAGGATGACAGTAGAACAGATGCCTTTTTAGGTGTGGTATTGGAGAAGAGTACTGAATGAATATCTCAAGACTGTCAAAGGAACCAACAGATATGTCTTTTGAAAAGGCAGCCATAATGCTCCTTGAAAGCAAGAATGACAAACCTTGGTCTCACATATTTTAGGCGTGTTATTAGGAGAAGGTATTCTCTGGAGTTCTGTTGTACATATTTGTACATAAGGTTTTCAGAGGCCTGCTATTTCAGAAGTGGATGGCCAATCCTTCTTCCTAGTCTGCCTTAATCCAAATGCTCAGATTTAGAGAAGTATCTGACAGACAAGCATTTTACGGGGGGGAAAAACCCCAAAAACAAACTAGATGAAAGATATGCATCAGAGAGCTGGACAATGACTAGGGAGGACAGAAGGCAAATTGATGCCTTTGAGCTGTGGTGCTGGAGAAGAGTATTGAGGGTACCATGGACTGCTAGGGGAACACACAGGTTCATCCTGGAGAGGGTGAAGCCAGACTACTCCTTGGAGGCAAGGAATCTGAACCTTCGTCTGACATACTTTGGGCATGTTACAAGGAGGGACTGGTCCTTGGAGAAGGATGTCATGCTTGGGAGGGTGGAGGGACAGTGCAGGAGAGGAAGAGACTCTACAAAGCAGATTGATTCAGTGACTGGTGTAATTGGATAGTTATGTAGAGATAGTGAGACTGGCACAGGACAGAGCAGAGTTTAGGGCTGTTGTACATAGGGTCGCTATGAGTCACAGGTGACTCAATAGCACATCATAACAACAACAGCAACATTCTTTGGAGAGGGCCATCAAGCTTGGAAAGGTGGAAAGGTGGAGGGTCAGTGAAAGAAAGGAAGAAAACTCTTCTTCTCTTTCACTGACCTTCCACCTTTGGAAGGAAGGTCAAAGGTGAATTGATTCATGAGATGGGTTGACACAGTGACTGCAGCAATGGGCCAAGTGTGTCAGAGATAGTGAGGATGGCACAGGGTGGGACAGGGTTCGGATCCGATAGGGTTGTTGATAGGGTTCTTATGAGTTGTTCTCAACTTGAGGACACTTAACAACAACATAGCATGGGAAAGTTAGACTATGAATATGGAATGTTGAGGAAGAATTGATGCCTTTAAATTGTGGTTTGGGCTAAGAATACTGACCACCCCCTGGAAGCCGAAGAACAAATGGATCTGTCCAGGAAGAGATGTTGCTGCAATGCTCCTTAGAAGCAACGGGGAATCTTGGTCTTGCATAATTTGGTCATGTTAGCAGAGGGGCCAGTCCCCACAGAACTAAAGCACACTTGGTAAAGTAGTTTCGGTTGCTATGTACCATCATGTTAAATGGTATATAATATACCATCCTAGCTGACCATCCTCTCCATGAAAGGCTTGATGGAACCTAACAACAATAACAACGACAATATCGAGAGAGCTATGTTGGCCTAGAGGACAGAAATGTACGCTACCAAGCTCAAGGTGGGTGATTTTGATCTGCGACCCTCAGGCCTGGCTTAAATTTATTTTTGTCAAAGATTCTTCTAAGTGATATAGCACTGGTCTGTGTATTGCTGTATAGAGGTAACTTGTGGTTGCTGTGATGCTGAACACTGTGACACTGATGTGCCAAATGTGATAATGGTTCCCCATGGTGAACAGTGTTTGGTGGAGCTCCCTGATTAAAACAAGCTTGAAAGCAGGAGTGGCATCCACTTTCGAAATGGCTTGCCTCCAGAAACTCTACAAACAGTGCTCAGGTCTTTCATTCATAAAGTTGCTATGAGTTGTCTACGACTCGATGGCACTTAACAACAACAACTGACCATCCAGTGGGTTTTGAGATGAGGTCCATTGAACAGGAAGAGGTTGCTCATCTTTCCCCTGCAGTGCAGCTGGTGAATTCAAACCACAATCCTTTGGATTGGCAGTGCAACTTAGCCACCCCACCAGAGCTCCTTCGTAAAGTATAGGATCAGATAAAAGAGGAAAAACATCAATGAGATCTACTGACACAACGGCCATAATGGACACAAGTATAGCAGTGATTGTAAAAATGGAGCAAGACAAGACTTTCTAAATGTACAGATGGTTGTTATAAGCAGAGCCAATGTTATGGCACTAGCAAAATTTTCTTCTATTCTACACTGGGCTACTATTTGTCAGAACCAACTCAATAGCATTTAGCAATAACAACCAATTGCATAGGGATAATCTTTAAAACTTAAACCAAATATAGCCCCCTGAAGTCTTCTTAAAACAATAGTGTAACTTAACAAGCAAAGAATAGCTGCCTTAAGCATTATACTCTTTTAAAATCTATCTGCATAGAATCCAATTAAAAATAGTAACCGGAAAGCTTAAAGAGGAACATTAAGGAGCAGACAGCTTATGCTAATGGGAGAGGATCTACTCAGAAAGGAGGGCAAGAATGACTACACAGCTCGAAAAATGTGATCAATATCACTGAATTGTGCTTAAAGACAGCATTGCATTGTGCATGGTCTGTAGTATATATTCTCAAGCACAACTGCAAAAACGATAAAGTCTATAAAGACCTGTGTTTACAAATAACTACTAATATTTATCTAATAGGAAAAGCTTTAAGATTTATGCAACTTGACACACACATACATTTTATTTTCTGGGTTATTTGTGCTCAATGCTTAATGTGCATACAGATCACCGGGGATGTTTTTAAAAGGCACATTATGACTCAGTGGACGGGCTGATTCTCTGCATGTCTAAAAGCTCCCAGGTGACTATGCCGATCTGGCAGCCTGTGCTTTGAGTCAAAGGACCTACAGTTCTAACAATAGATCATCATAAAATACAGAGGAATGTCTTCACTCTCGCATCTGCACATTATTGATTGTTTCCACAGAACTTTGAGGTCTTTAGAAAAGCTTCATAAAATGCCTAAACCACCTGTAGTTATTAGAAAATATTGTGCCCTGGAAATTTTATTTTCTGGAGAGATCACACTTCAATAGAATATTGAAAGGGCTAGAGACACCAAGAAGCATTTGATGCTATTTCTTTGTGCTCCATGGAGTAAGGAGAAGGCTGATTAAGTTGTCTGCCATCTCCCCGTCTACTTAATGGGTCCTCTCCTCCACAAATAACTCCCAGAGGAACACCAGCTTTGTACAACGTCCTCAGCCATGCTCACCTGGGTGGATATGCAGCTGCTTTCGGTGCATCTGTGCACAAGAAGGTGTTCTAAAAACAAGTACTTACTGCTTGAATGAATAAATAAATCTCAAAAGACATTTGGGAACATTAAAATTAGAAGAAGTCACAGAATTATTTCTCAAAGAAGAGAATATTAGTAATCTTAAAGTTGCTGTGAAGCATGGGGATGCCAATCTCACACGGCTGATGCAAACTCAAAACAAAAATCACCGACATCAAATGACTTTTGACATGTACAGATCCACCATGGAGTTTCCAACTCTGGAAGGCTCCGCGATGGAACTGCTCATCTCTTCCCACTTGCAGGCACTGGAGGATTAGCCTCCGAGGGAGGCTCTGCATCCGCAGCACAGCACGCTCTGGGCTACGCTACCCACCAGAGCCCGAAGTGCTAATGTCTCATGGTCAAAGTGTCAGCAGCACAAGCCTGGAGAGACAGCATTTAACAACCACATTAACAGCATTTAACAATAACCGTTTAGGAGGAAAGTCTTGTCTCGTTTCCACCTTAACTCGGAGGTCACTGTTGTTGTTTCTAAGTTCAGATGTCATTTCTACTGAGAATATTGGAAAATGATTGCACTTCAGAGAAAATGATATGTTTTCAATTCAGAAACTAAATTTAAGAATAGTGATACATTTAAAAATAAAACCAAGAGAGTTTGGGTAGGTCCTTAACTCTCAAAACACACACACACACACACACACACACACACAGAGAGAGAGAGAGAGAGAGGGGGGGAGAGAGAGAGAGAGAAGGAAGAAAATAACAACGAGAATTCTTACATTTCAATCTGTCTAATGAAAACACAGAAAATCACAACTATTTATATTACATAGCCTAAAATGATGCTTGGACAAAAAAATAGGAACCTGGAACAATTCCAGATACCAAATAACCAACATAAAATACAATAATAACTTTTAAAAAAAGTTGTTGAATACAGTTTAAATAGTGTATTTAAAATAGTTTTTAAAACTCAGAGGTGAAAAAAAGAATTCTACTTCTTTTTGAACAGAAAAAATGACAATATAGAACATGAACGTTTCCCTGAAAGTTGTGGCTAGAAAAGAAACATTAGTTTGTTGTTCAGGCTGAATTTAATTTGGGTAATCATGTTCTAGCAGTCTCGAAGTCCCCTGAAGTCTTTTATGATCCATGTCACGTCTATGCTTAGTCTGTTTACAGCAGCCTTTGCTCTTTTTACTGGTCATTATCATCTGCCCCTAAGGCGGCTTTATTTCAGAAGAATGGAGGCACGATTCCTGAAGTACAGAAATACCCAACATGTCCAATTTGTCCCCGGAAGTTGATGATGCAAATTTATCTGAAAGCACCTGTGAAGAAAATTGGAAACTCTTTCTAAAGAGAACTTACTGGTAGAAGTTACAATGTTTGTCCTTTTTTTAGCTCTTTGTGTCTCTTGAAGTTTTCATTAGGAAACTATCGGCCATGATTTTAAAAACTCTCCACTCACAAGCTCACCTTCATTAATTGAGTTGGAGCCAACCCAGAGCTAATCCTTCATCGATAAATTTACTGAGACTAGAAATCACAAAGGAGAATATTATATCTTTTTCTCCCTTAAAACTAGTGGGTGGGTTCAAAACTAACAGAGACATTTAGCTTTCTGGTGAGCAATTCAACTACCTGAGAACTAGGCTACCTCTTTGAAGGAAGAGGGCACCTTTAACATCACGCTTTTCTAGAACACATTGCCTGATTACACTGTTGCTGTAACAGAAATGCCACAAATGGAAGGTTTTAACAACAACATGATCTCACGGATTAGGAGGCGAGAAGTTGAAAATCACATTAGAAGCTCTGTGGGAAAAGGCTTTTTCTGTCTGTTGGCTCACAGTTAAGGAGGAAAGTCTTGTCTTGTTTCCACATCTGCCGGCCTGGTACTCCTTGAGAGTTCCCTGTGTCTTGGCAGCAGTATTACTTTGGATCTAGGAAATTTCCAGCGCAAAGACTACACCACTCCCAGCTATTCTCTCTTTACAACAGTCGGTTCCCTTCCTCTGCTCCCTTCTCCTCCCCTTTCTCTCTTGTAAGGTTTTGTAAAGGTTTTACAATGGGGTAAACTTCCAGAGCTGTGCTGGTTGGACAAGGAGGGTATTGTTGCTTTTCTTACATGTCATCAAGTCAATTATGAATCATAGCGACTCTTTAAACAACAGATGGGAACCTTGTCCTTTCCTGTGCCATCCTCACTATCTCTGACATGTGCAAACACCTTGCTAGAGTCATTACGTCAATCCATCTCTTTGGGGACCTTCCTCTGTTTCCCTGACCCTCTATTTTCCTCAGCATAATATCTTTTTCCCAAAGACTAGACACTGCTGACAGCAAACCCAAAATATGTGAGATAAAGCTTCAATATCTTCACTTTAAAGGGCACCCCTGTTGAACTTCTTTCAAGACATATTTGTTTGTTATCTTGGCATTCTATCAAAGAGTTAATACTCTCCACCAATGTCATAATCCAAAGACAGCAATTCTTCAGTTTTCTTTATTCATTGTCCGACTTTCAGATGCCTTTAAAGCAATTTAAACTACCACAGCTTGGATCATGCATACCTTACTCTTTAAACTGACATCCTTGCTCATTAGAAGAGTCAGTTTTGGAGAAAGTGCAACCAGGGTTGCACATTGGCCAATGCACTAGGTCTGTTGATTAAGCTAGTATAAGTCTGCCATGTTTTATCTCATCCTTCTCTTTTTGTACAACAGACTGACTTTTCAGATCACTGCACGTTTGGGAGTCATGACATAACCTCCACATTCATCCTTACTTAAATATCAAACCACTAAGAATAAAGGTCCAGACAATAAGATATATATCTTGAGGCTTACACAGATATGTGTAATACGGATCTTTTAAAACTGTACATGTATAGTTTAAAAATAAACTTCTAGCAGGTGTTCAAGAGTTATTTTTGCTTTGTTCTGCAAGTCTGGCTTGCCTAAATATCACTGTTTTGACGTGAATAATGCCCCCCCTCCCCCTTCACTATGTTTCTTTAAGCAGTCAGCTCCACTCACAAAGAGAAGAAATGTACCATCCTGCACAGAAGCCTCTAGATATCTTCCTAGTTTGGCAATATAAGGTAGAGAATTCCACTATTAGTATAATTTTTGGTGTAAATGTAAAGTTGGATGTAAAATGAAGCAAATTTACCTTAGAAGGTTAACCTGTAGACTTGTTAATATATTAGTACCTATAGAATTAGCTGTTAATTAACTTCGTGCAGGGCTCTGTGAGCAAGAGGCATGTGGAAAAGCAGATTCTTACAGAAAGATGTTACATGCCTTGGAAGGCAAATGCTATCAGACAACCATATGGCGGTACAGAATGGAAGCTGGCATCTCATAAGGGGCCACAAAGTAGTCCCCCACTCCTTATAACTTAAGTACAAAAAAAAGAAAGAAAAAAGGCACGCATTCCTTGGTCCTGTGACATCCTCGCAAACACTGCTGTGTTTGACTCACTGTTACGGCCATTGACAACATGGTTGGTGCTCACAAGTAGTGCCCATCAAGTCAAAGAACAATTGATAAATGTTGATAATGAGTAAGTGCCTCGGACGGGCTTTACCTGCTTCTTAACATGGTCTATAGTGCTGCTTTCTCTGTCTTAATGTGCACCATGTCTGGGCCACCGTGGACGAGGTAAGGAACATCTCATTCTAGATCTCCGGGAGTCACTCTCAATTATAACTTATACCTGCTTCTTTAAAAGTACTGTCCAAATTATAAACATTCTAATTGCCAGCTCCACGGTGATACAATGCCTTTGAAACCTGATCTAGAAAAGGAGCTTGCAGATTGGTTTCTTTTGTTCTCCACTGAGCGGAGTGATGACTCTGAAACACGAGTGCTATTGTTGTTGTCAGGTGTGACTCACAGCAGCCGTATGAACAGCTCAAACACTTGCCCTGTTCTGTCTGATCTGCATGATTTCCCACATGCTCGATCCCAGCCGGATAGTGAAGGTGCCGATCCATCTCGTTGAGGGTCATCCTCTCATCCACTGACCCTTTACCTTCCCCAGCATGTTTTTTCCCCAAGGACTGGTATAACCAGATAACATGCCCCAAATATAAGAGAAGATGTTTCACCATTCGTGACTCTAAAGAGAACCCTGGTTGCACTTTCTCCAAGTTGGGTTTGTTCTTTGGACACTCCATGGGATATTCAGCACTTTCCTTCACCACAATTCAAATGCATGGCTCCTTCTCCAGTGACTCACTGTCCTACTTTCAGATGCACAGAAATTAATTGAGAGTTGCAAGACTTGGATCAGGTGAACTTTGGCTTTAAAGTCTTGACACATTAGCCTAATCCTATTGCTCAGAACACCCAGGTGTTTCCACATTGCCAATAGGATAAAGGTCCGGTTTCTTGTGACACCCAAATACCCCAACCCTTGACACCTAGCACTGGCCCTCTCGTGCTGCCTCTGTCTCTTCTTCTCCTACTGTCCGCTGGAACCACCCTCTAGATTCCCCAGAACCAGTTCTTACTCTCCTCAAATTGCTAAAACTCTTCTAACGTCCTAAAATGCAGGGTGTCACCTCTCTTGCTATTCAATTCCTAGTCCCCTTTTACACTCTTGTCTAAATGCCACCTCCTTGGCCCTTCCTCTTTTCCTGCTGTTTGGAAAGACTTTCTCACTTTGCTTGCATCTGTCTCGATTGCACCTGCTTTATTTTATACAGAAGTTTATACGCTGACTCTGCAGTACATCTAGTGTTTCATATTATGCGTTATGTGAAGACAGTATTCACCCTCCCCCTGAATGACATGGTGCTTCCCACCAAGACTATACTTAATAACCTTCGATTACATTTCATTCCAGCAGGGTGGGATCCCACAGTGACTGCAACAGTGGGATCAAATACCACAGTGATTGTGAGGATGACACAGGACTAATATGTTTCCTTCTCTTGGTTTTAGGGTTGCTGTGAGTTGGAGCCAATGTGGTATCACCGCAACCCAACAAAAGCATCTAAAGGCTCAGAGGAAAGGGGGGAAAGAGAACAAATCCAGAGACTATGAATATCACGTGGGCCATAGGCTCAATCTTTTGGCATCTTTTTAACTTCCCACTCTAGTTTTCTAAATCATGTCATTATGTTAGTAGGAGGCCCATCATGCCTCTGGAAGCCAATCTTCAATAGGACCAGCTCATTTTGGAGTTACAGCCAAGTTAAAGAGAGCCAGATGCAGAGGGGCATTCTATTCCCTCTAAGCCTAGGAAACGTTGCTTCAAAAGCAAAAAGTCAAATGGGGCCAAAATAAAACAGCATGCATGGGTCCAAATAAGGGACAGCAATGTTGGGAGTAACACCAATTGTGATGAAATGAATAGCGTGGCAATGCCTAGATTTTCATTAGTGGTTTCCACAGTAATAGCTTTGTGTTCTGCAGGCTCAAAAGTGGTGGCGTGAACGCGACCTTCCACCAGCAACTGAGCTCTCTCTGGTTGGCTGATGTGAAGGATCATTAACCACATCTTGCTGAAGAACATTACAGGTTATAAAAATGTCATCTAGACCATGCCGACAAGCCCATCTGTATTTAAGGCTGAATCCCTTTGAGATAAAAGCACTCCATGTGGCTCAAATGGAGCTGTGATTTCAGATGTCAGAAAACTATTAGCACATAACCGGAGCACAGAAGTTGTAATAGAGCAGTTAAGGGAATGCGGGCTATGAAATCTTTCCAAAGGCCTCACTTAGAGTCCAACTCATCAGAAGAGAACATCTTGTAGTGGGGGAACAAATCTTCTAAAAGTTTTCATAATGTATCAATAAAAATTAATCCAAACCTATCAAAGCCTTTATGCAATGAATAGCGGGGTTCTATTTTACAGGTAGGGAAAGAAAAAAATAAATATATTTCTAATTCTCATCTGGCATGTGTGTGTGTGTGTGTGTGGGGTGTCTTTTACAAGACAAAACAAGGTGAACTAAGGAGAAAGTATCATTTCAAACTGGGAGAAAGCCAGCACACCTACTTTTTAGAATGTTATCCCTGGGATGAATTGCTGTCTGAGAGCTAACCAGCTATTTTAACACCCATGAGAAATGTATTCTGTTTGTGGATACAATTGTGGTATGTTTCTGTCCATCTTCCCATCTCCCTAGATATAGGTATGAACCAGCATCCCTCAAGACCATTCTGTAAAATGGAACAATACGTGATTTGAATGCTGTGCAAATAACACATTACAGTCATACAGGAACCCACTTCCAGCCTTTCTCAGAGCTGAAGCTACTGCTGTTGCTGGAGCTTTTGGAAGAGGCCCAAGGAATAGACAGTGGTGGAGGGATTAGAGTGAGAGGAAGCAAGTAAAGAAGAACTCAGATGTTCACAGCCCTGCCTGCCCCTTGAAGGACAAAGCACAAGAGCCATGAGTCATGTCTTCTGCCCCACCTGCCTGCATCCCATCTGTTGTGGTGGTTTTTAGGCATCATTGCATTGACTAGGACTCATAGCAACCATATGACTAACACAGAACCTTGCCCTATCTTGTCCCACCCTCATGCTCTCCACCATGCCTGAGGCCCCGGGTGCAGCCACTGTGTCAGTTCATCTTGTTGAGGGTCTTCCTCTACTTCACTGACCCTCTGCCTTTCTCAGTATACTGCTTTTCCCTAAGGACTAGCCTCTCTTGGCGATATTCCCAGAGCATGCGAGATGAAGTTGCATCATCTTTGACTTTAAGGGACACACTGGTTATATTTCCTTCAAGATAGATCGGTCTATTCTGTAGTTTGTTCAGATATGACAGACTATTAGGATAGGATGGTACAGGATAAAGGAAAGACTCAGATCTATTGTTCACAGGGTCGTTACAAGGTGTAGTCAACTCAGTAGCACTTGACAACAACATACAACAGGACACACACAGAGTTTGCATTTCTATTGTCAGGGAACTGGTACTGTACTATTCTAGCTGGTTTTGAATGATCTTCAGAAGTATTCTGTTTGCATGTGATATTAAAAATATTGTTTGATAGTTTCCACATTCAGTTGTATCACCATTCTTGCGAATGGGAACAAATATCTACCTCTTCTAATCTGTTGGCCAGACAGCTGTCCTCCATATTACATTGCACTGGGGAGATTTGCAGTTAGGGACTTCTCCAAATTATTCAGGAGTAATGATGTCAGTTTGAGGACTAAGGTGAGTCTAATTATGGGCATAGTCTTTCTGTTACTTGCTATGCATCTGAGAGCTGGACAATGAATAAGGATGACAGGAAGAGAATTGATGCCTTTGAGCTGTGGTGTTGGAGAAGAGCACTGAACATCCTATGGACAGTCAAGAGAACAAACAGGTCTTGGAGAGGGGGCAACTGGAATGCTCTTTGGAGGCAAGAATGATGAGGCTTTGCCTCACATACTTTGGGCATGTTGCTAGAAGGGGCTATTCCTTGAAGAAGGACATGATTCTGGAAAGATGGAGGGTTGGTGAAGGAGAGAAAGATCATCAACCAAATGGATTGACACAGTGAATTCTGCAATGGGCTTTAATGTGTCAGGAAGTGTGAGGATGGCACGGGATGAAGCAGAGTTCAGATCTATTTTTTCACAATGTCACTGTGAATCATACTCAACTTGATGGCACCTAACAAGAACTAACACCACATTGTCAGGGAATGAGTTTACATCTCTCGGAAAATTACGTATTTAATGATATAATATTGAAACAACAATGATTCCTTTTGATCTGACAACCAAAATAGTCTCAAAAGGATTGCTGTTTATGGGGGAGAGAATAGTCTAAAAAGTATTATATTTGAGGGCATTATTTTTATCATAGGAGTACGCAATGAGGGTTGCAGAGTGGATTATATTTGGGGGTAGGGGGTGGGGCTTGGGGAGGTGTGGGGGGATTGTGTACCAATGAGGGAGTTTTTCTTTTGCTTTTCAAGGAGAGGAGCAAACGGGGTGGGGGGTTGTGCGGGGAGAAGGGTGCAACAATGAATGAATGGAATTCCAAAATCTCTGTAGATGTTCATTGAAATGAAAAATAAACAAACTAAATTAAAAAAAAAAAGTCAGTGCTGAAAACAAAAAAAAAAGGATTGCTGTTGTTGTTGTTAGGTGCCTGCGCTCACACCTACGCGTAGTGACTACATGAACGACAGACTGAAACCTTGTGGTATCTTTTGCCATGCTCAAGCCTGTTGTTGCAGTCACCATGTCAATCCACCCCGTTGAAGGTGCTCTTCTCTTTCGCTAACTCTCTGCTTATGCAGGAGCTCTGGTGGCCTAGTGGCGAGAAGCTGTTCTATGATCCTGATGTCACTCAGTAAGAGGTCACCAGCTGCTCCAGCAGAGAAACATGGGCCTTTTTCTCCCAGATAATTAACTGCGTCTGAAAACCTGCCAGAGGGTTAGCTACGAGTCAGTTCCTTCTCTAAGGTACACCACCACCGCCGCCACCACCGCCACGCCGCTACCACCACCGCCACCACCACCGCCACCACCACCACAACAACCATAACTCTACTTAACCAAGTATGGGAAATAATCAAAGGTGAAGTACACCAGCTTTTCATTCCATCACAGACATGAACAATTTAAAGGAAGTCCCTATAGGGTTTGTTTCCTCTCACTAGAGATAAAAAAAAGGGAGGAAAGCAAGCAGAGATGGAGGACCTCAAAACCACCATGGAAAAATCACCAGGACAAGAGCACATCCTCTCGGATCCAGGTGTCTTCACTGGAATGCTCCTTGTTCCTACACCTGAGATCTCCAAGCAATGCCGAATCTACAGGTGCAGAAGGAAACAAGACTTTACACCAGACCTGACAGAGAGGGACTTATCCTAGGATTAACACTCAGAATTTTATTAACCTCCCTAAACTGTAGACAATGCATTTCTCTTTGTTAAATCAATCCACTTGTAGATCTGTGTTTGAGCTGTCCTAGATCACAAAGACGTATACAGATACATATATAAAAGTTAATTGGTTTTGTTTCCCTGTAGAACCTTGATGAACACACCATCTTTTATCTCTTGTCTTCTGCAAGCGGAAGCTGTTCTAGAATACCCTTCCTATCTCACTTTTCCTGCTTCACTATTGTTCTCTCCGCTATCTTATTCCTCCAATTCTCCTTTTAGATGTATGCAAGTAAAAAAAGGCTCATGAGGAGAAGAGAGACGTCAATTAAATTACATGTGTTTTCCTTTCTTCCTTTGTCAGCCTCATAATAACAGGAAGACATATGTTGCATCACCAAGTTCAATTACTTCTGACAGAGAGGGTTTCCATCCTCTGGCATGGATCAATCTGACCAATACCACTATGAAGATGATGATGATAATATGATGATGCTCTGGCGGCCTAGCGGTAAGGATCTGAGCTGCCAACCCAAAGGCACGTGGTCCTAACTCATCAGCTGCTCCCAATGAGAAAAATGGACAATCTCTTCCTGTGCAATTTACAGTCTCTGAAAACCTTCTGAAGGGTCAGTTATGTGTCTGTTTACCTCGACAGTTCATAATAAGAACAACAACAATCATTAATAATTTGCAAAAGAAAACTGGTGTAGGCACACCACAGCGGAAGAGAAGGAGCAAATAGTGAGGTATTACATGTATGACAATTAACAATACGGAAATGAACAAGCATTACAAAGTGTACTGGGGATTGGGGGAGGGGGAGGGAAGGAAAATGTATGCAAATGAAGGAATGAAAACCAATCTCTTTGGACACTTTCACAAGAATCACAATTGACAAAATAGTGATTTCCCCCAGCTGCTTTATTACTTTATATTTGCTTTATTGATCACTGCAAGAAAGATTTAATCAGACCAGGCCAAATTGCACTCTCTGCTGTCCTTCGAAATCCAGCACATACCACCCCTGCAAGACACAGCTGAACTGTCCCATAAGCTTTGCAAGACTATAAATTTATATGGAAGCAGATTGTCGTATTTTTCACCTATAGAGCGGCTGGTTGGTTTACAGAGCCGATGTCTCAGTCACCAGTCAAGCACTTAACCAAAGCGATACCAGAGTTCCTTTAAAAGTCTGCATTTAAAAAAAAAAGAAAAAGAACTAACCCACCCAAAAACTCACAGCTGTTGAGTTGAAACCAACAGAGGTACCCTTCCCTCCACCTCCCCGCTTGAGTTAGCAGAGCAAACCCAACCTCTGTGGACTACCAGGCTACCACAAAATGCAACAGTCAGCACAAATGGCTATCTCATTTGTAATCTATATTATGATGAAAATGCTTTATGTAGCTGACTTCTCTTTCCTCTGGTCTATTCCGTATTGCACTGCCCTATGCACTTCTCAATAAAACTTTTACAGCAGTTGTATGCTATTCCAAAATTAAACAAAATACATATTTATACATCTGAGACACAAATTCATTTTGGCTTATGTACTTGGACAGCACATGTTTTTTGTTGTTGTTATTATTTGCTGATGATTTGAGTCCGACTCACGAAGACTCGATGTTTACAGTGTAAAACTGCACCACGGGTTGTTTAAAGATGAGACCTTTAAGAAGCAAATCTATCACCAAGCCCATCTTCTGAGATACTTCTAAGTGGGTTTGAACTGGCAACCTTTTGACTTGTAGTCAGTCGACTGTTTAATGGCATTGTTGTTGTTATGTGCCGTTGAGTTGCCTGTGACTCATAGCAACCCTATGAACAACAAGTTCTAAACCCTGCTCTATCTTGTGCCAATCTTAATATCTCTAATACACCTGCCGCATTACACCAGTCAGTGAATCAATCCATCTCATCAAGAGTCTTTCTTTCTTGTGCTGTCCTTCCACCCTCTCAAGCATGACATCCGTCTTCAAGGTCTGATCCCTTCTTTTTACATGTCAAAGTATGTCAGATGAAGCTTCAGAATCCTTGCCTCCAAGGAGCAGCACTCTCTCTAGGCTGAACCTGTCTGTTCTAGCAGTCCACAGTATATTCAATACTCCAGCACCACAGCTCAAAGGGTATCTATTCTCCTATCATCCCTAGTGATTGTTTCCAACTCTCTCAAGTGATTGCAAAGACCATGGTCCGGAACATGTGCACCTTAGTCTCCAGACTGACACTGTTGCTCTTCTGTACCTTGGTGAGGTCTCTGACAGCAGATTTTTCCATTGCAATTAGTCTTTTAATTTCATGGCTGCTGGTACAAAGAGTGTTGATTGTGGAGCCAAGCAGACTGAAGCTGTCAACAATCTCAATCTCTTCACCATGTATCATGATTCTGCTAATTGGTCTAGTGATGAGAATCTTTGTCTTCTTGACATTGAGCCTCAATCCATATTGAAGGCTGTAGTCCTTGACCTTCTGCAGCAAGCACTTCAGGTCCTCCTCCATTTCAGCAAGCAGGGTTGTGTCATCTGTGTAATACAGATTGTTGATGAGTCTTTCTCCAATCCTGATGCCACATTTCTCCTCATACAGCCCAGACTCCCGGATAATCTGTTCTGCATATAGATTGAAAAGGTATGGAGATAGGACACATCCCTGGCATATACTCTTCCCAGTTTTGAACCATGCAGTGTTTACCTATCTTATCTGTAATTCAATAAAAGCATACTTGCTAATTATGCTCAAGAGCTGGGCCTTTAAGAAGCTTTATATGGCAAAGAAGATACAATCTACATTAAAACAAAGAAGGACAAGTAAATGACGTTGCTTGGTGCTGAGTAGTCCCGAGGGAGTGAGGGTCAGGTCACTTTGCTGGCAACGTTGGCAGGCTGCAGTGAGAAGCTTCTCTTCTTCCAGCTCTCTGGTGAGCCTGTTTTCATACCTTATTGCACTGAATCCTCACAAAACTGACAAGTAGGTTATCTTAATATTTATAGTGCTGATGAGAAAAAAAAAATTAGAAAGATTCATTAACTTGGCAAGAATCTCCTATAGCCCATCTCTTTTCTCCATAAGGTGAAATATGGCAGGTATGGCTGGAAGGCTGTGAGGCTTTGGCAGGTCGTATGAGATGTGCAAACAGCATTAGCTGAGACACAAATGCAAGAAAACAGGCATGGTTAAAGGAATAAGAACCTGAGCCTCCTTGTAAGAAATTAGTCTCTTTTTATTAGGAATAGACTTTCTTTGAAACTCTAATTTCTTGACTTCAATCCAGGGAGTTCTGGAGGCCTGATGGTAAGGAGCTTTGCTGTCACCCCAAAGGCTTATGGTTCAAATCCACTAACTGCTTCTTAGGAGATAGATAATCTTCTCCTCTGCTATTTATATCCACTGGAAACCCACTGGGAGGTCAGCTATGAGTTGGTTATGACTCAATGGTGCTTAATAACAAGCTATAACTAGTTATGGATGGTTATAGATACCATAAACGGCGATTATGGAAAGTAAAGAAGACTTTAAGATCAAAGACTACATCCTCAATGTGAATTCCGTCTCAAAACAAAGAAAATAAAAATCATTGTAACTGGGCCAACAGGCTGCACTATGATAAATGGAGAAAAGACTTATGTTCTCATCAATTTCATTTCACTTGATTCCACAATGAACACTCATGGGAACAACAGCCAGGAAATAAAACATGTTGCCTGGGGAAAATCTGCTCTCAAGGACCTCCCCCCACTTCTTATTCATGTGTGTGATGATATGAAAAACCTTGTGAATCAATGATCCAAAAAGATAACTCTCTTTGATGGTGTCTAAAACACTTAAGAGCAAGGATGTCAATTTAAAGACAAAGGTGCCTCAAGTCCAAGTCATGATATTTTCCGTTGTTTCACATACTTGTAAATGGTGGACTGTGAATAGGGAAGACTGAAGAAGGATGAATGCCTTTGAATCATGATGTTGGTCAAGAGTATTGACCAGTCCATGGATTGCCAAAAGAACAAACACTTGACAGTGACCGGCTGCTTTGTTTTCTAGTTATATCTCATTTGTCAAAATTGCCACCGAGCTATAGGTGGAGTGAGTAAAATGCTACCTAGAATGAAACTGGATTGAATAAAGATGAACTAGACGGTGGGTAGATAGTGAGTGCACACTGCTAGTACTATATGCCATCTAGAATATACTCATTTATGGTAGCTCTTAATTGTTGTTTCTATTACCAGTATACATTTCACTGGGACTTTACTGTTCATAGTAGCCATCAAGGTGACTCCAACCCATGCAGCAGAATGAAACATTGTCTCCTGTGTAATTGTCCAAAGAGCACTACAGGTGTCATGGCCAAAGCGTTCAGCTGCAAAACCGAAGGTTAAGAGTTCGAAGCCACCAGCTGCTATGCAGAAGAAAGATCAGGCAGTTTTCTTCCATACATACTTATAATCTTTCAGTCTACATGGAAAAGTTCCACTCTGTCCTACAGGGTTGCTAAAGTCAGTATCAGCTTGGTGGCATTTGGGTCTTGGTGCTACTGTCACGGTCGTTGAATGGTGTGCTCAAGTCCATTTCATGACCATTGCATATTTTAAGAGGCCTTCCAGCCTAGAAGTCCTATTTCCCAGCACTGTATGAATAGTACTCTTTTATGATAAATAGGGGTTTCGTTGACTACTTGTTGAAAGTACAATTCCAGGACTTTCTTCATCATCTTAGTCTAGAAGCTCTGAAGAAATCTTTTCTCCCCAGGAAACATTGCTAGATTTTAAATAAGCACTTTGCAAATTTACAGTAATGTGTGAGTCCCGCAGTATGATAAATGGCCAGATACATGGTGGGCGCACTAAGCCCAAGGCACATGCATTGTCCCACATTTCTCATTTCTCAAATCAGTATACACTTCACAATGGCTGCTAGTTGAAACCTGCCACTTATAAAGAAGTGTAATTGGCTGTGTAACTTGGCTTTGTGTTGAAGGCATTTGATGTTCATCCATGTGTCACCACAGCTCTCACTGGTGGCATCACACATGATTAAACTGTAATTTAAATTTTTATTTCTAATTGTGGTTTAAGATGTCAACAAAACGATGAGGTTGTGAGGCAGCATTAATGTAAGGCACGGTTACAGGAAACCAAAATGATGCGGAGTTGAGGAAAGTAAATTTTCTTTAAGAGGCAGCATTGCTGATGGTGAAAAGTACAGATGCCAGAATAGATAGAAGCTGGAGAAAAGCCACGTGACACTGGTAAGTTGTTTTTCTCTTCCGTGGTTCATCTGTTGAAACGAGGTGGCAATATGGCCACAGTGAGAGAACGAGACAATGCTGAAAGGCTGTGAAAGCCGGTAAACTGGAATCCTCATTGGCTGCACAGAGGTGTATGTACTAATGTGCAAATAAGACATTCTGCTGTTAATCAAAAGGTTAATAGTTCAAGTCCACCCAGAGGTTCTTTGGAAGCAAGGTCTGGCAAATTACTTCTGAAAATCAGCCATTGAAATCTCCATGAAACACAGTTTGCCTCCTGCACGTATATATTGACTCAACAATTGGGAGGCATGCTGGTTACCAGCATTACTGATATTGTTTGACTCAAATAACAAGTGAAGGGACTATCAGCACTTCTATGTTGTATTTAAAGTCCAAAATGAAATGTCCCCTGATTTCTAAGAAGAAAAATACCATGACATTAAATTATGTTTGTATCTACACGTATTCCTAGTAAAACCAAGATGTCAGATGGATCTTGGCTGAAAAGAGAGTATATGAAGGGCATCTACTTGTATTCTATCAACTATGTAAAAGCCTTTGACTGCGTGTATCATAACAAATTCAGGGTAACAATGAGAAGAATGGGAATCCCAGACCACTTACTTTGCTCATGTGAAACCAATAATTAGACCAAGAAGCTGTCGTCTGGACAGAACAAGAGAATATTGCATGGTTTAAAATTGAGAAAGATGTTTATCAGGGCTGTATCCTTTCTCCATCCATATTCAATCTGTATGCTGGGCAAATCACTCGCGAAGCTGTACTTTATGAGGAAGAATGTGACATCAGGTTCAGAGAAAGACTCATCAGCCACCTGTGTACACGGATGATACAAGCTTGCTCGCTGAAAGCAAGGAAGACATGATACACTTGCTCCAGAAGACCAAAGTCTACAGCTTTCAGTACGGATTACATTTCAACATCAAGGAAACAAAAATCCTCACCACTTGGCCAATAAGCAACATCAGGATCGATGGAGAAAATATAGAGGTTGACAATAATTTTATCTTATTTGGATTTACAACAACAACCTTGGTACCAGCAAACAGGAAATGAAAAGATATGTTGCCCTGAGCAAATCTACTATCAGGGATCTCTCCAATGTGCTGAAGAGCAAGGGTGTCAGTTGAAAGACGATGGTGTGCCTAGGAGGGACTAGTCCTTTGAAAAATACATATGCTCTGGAAAGTGGAAGGTCTGTGAAGAAGAAGAAGATATTCAATTAAATAGGACAACTCATTGTCTGTAACAAAGGCAGAGATATGACGATGGCACAGAACAGGGAAGGGTTCCTAGCTGTTGTTCATAGGGTTGCTACCAGTAGTAGTCAACTTGAGGATACCTAACAACAACAATACATGTTTGTTGATGTAGATACACATGCATATGTACTTGATATTTATACACTTAGTTGATAAATTGGAAAAAAATCTAACACACAAGTAATAAAAAGCACTGAAAATTGATAGATATCAGAATATACCATAACTAAAACCTAAGCCCATTGCCATTGATATGGGGCAAAGCAGAACTAATCCATAGGATTTTCAAGGATGTACATCTTTATAGAATCACACTACCACCTCTTTCTCCCTCAGAGCCACTTGTGCATTGGAACCACTGACATTGTGGTTGGCAACCAAGCACCCTAACCACTGTACCATCATGGTTTCTAGAATATAACATAATATTTAAAAATCTAAGGGACTCCTAGATTTCTAGAGATTTGGAGAGTTTCTTTAGTGAGTTAAACTCAAACTGTCAAACTGTCACAAAACTTCCAACTGATATTCAAGAGAAAACTGTTTAATATACAGAAATCTATTATGTTGTTGTGTTATCTGCCCATCAAGTCAAATACGACTCATAGTGATCCTATTAACAATAAGTCTGAACCTAACCCTGTCCTATCCTGTGCCATCATCATCTCTGACATACTTGAACCTGATGCTGCAGTCACCACAGAATCAATCTATATCATTGAGGGTCTTCCTCTCTTTCACTGCTTCCCCCACCTTTCCAAGATGTCCCTTTCCAAGTAATAGTCTCTCCCAACAACATGTTTAAAGTAAGTGGGACAAAGCGTCATTATCCTCTATGTTGTTGTTGCTGTTATGTGCTGTCAAGTCACCTGCAACTCAACTCATAGAAACCCTATGAACAATAGCTCTAAACCCTGCTCTATACTGTGCCAATCTTATTGTCTCCGACATACCTGTCCCTGTTACCCCAGTCACTAAATCAATCCACTTCATTGAGGGTCTTCCTCTCCTGCAGTCTCGCTCCACCTTCTGCTGTCATAGACCTCTTCAAAATAGTGAAGAGCAACAATGTCAGTCTGGAGACTAAAGTGTGCCTGATACAGGTCACGGTCTTTGCAATTACTTGCTATGCATCAGAAAGCTAGACAATGACTACAGATGATAGAAGGAGAATTGATGCCTTTCAGCTGTGGTGTGGTATAAGAGAATTGAATATACCATGGACTGTTAGGAGAACAAAAAAGTTTGATCTGAAGAGGATGAAGCTGGGCTTCCCCTTGGAGGCAAGGATTCTGAAGCTTTGTCATCTGACATCCTCTATTATAGAAACATTCAAATAATAAATTTAATGAAGTTGGAAATGCAAACAAATCTGAATATTCTTCAACATACTTTGGTTTGATTCTGTCAATCTGAAGGCACATGTAGAGTCCAGATGTACCCAGGCTTTGACAAATGCAACATTGCTGTACTGCCAAAAGCCAAAATATCCACACAGATGATTAATATGATAGCAGTATAAGCTCCAATTCTGATTATGATACACAAGAATCAAGTCATGTAAAATAATTAGAATATCTGTAGTAAAAACTGGATTTCAACCATCATGTATATTTAATGTATCCCCTCCCAAAAAAATATACTCATTAAGTCAGTGGTGAATCTTACATTAGGTCACATCATTGCTAATATTATAGTTCCAAAATCCCTTTCTGTGGTCTAGCAGTGAATAAAGCTACTTTATTTTCAGAATGAGGAACAGTATTAATACACACACACACATATATGTTGTAACTAATATGTAAATTATAAGTCATTCAGGTTATATCAGTATGTGTCTCAAAAAAGGGAAAGCAGGGCACTGGGGCACCAGGCCATAAGTGTCACCAAGAAAGGGCCAGAGGGAGTAAGAAAAGCACAGACCATCACTGTCGAGAGAATAAAGCAAATAAAGAGCCTGAGTCCAGCCCTTAGTGCTTCTAGAGTCACACTGACAGCAAGAAGTTTCCTTATTGCTGACTCACATACTCACAGTTGTGGTCCTGAGAATGGGGTTTATAAGTGAATTAAGTTGGAGAGTAGAGGGGCAAAAAATGTCATCCAAAATAATTCCAGGTTTTAAACCAAGTTTCAAGGTAAAATTCATCAGTTAGTCCAGGATCTACTTTCAGATCAGCAGTCAAATCCAACAAGGTTTACCTCAGAATAGTTATAAGTCAGCTTCACCTTCAAGCACCTGGAAAGAACTGAAAAAAAACTTTTAACTTTGGCCAGCACAAGCACAAGAAGCTTCAGGTCACACCTTGTCACAGTTTCTCCACAGCAATGCTACAGTCTCTCTTCACCAGCAGTGTCTCACTCTCACCAAGGTCTTGCCACCACAAGTCTTGCTCACCTCAAGTATTGCTACCTAGTGTGGGAAGCACTCTTTCTCTTACTCTAGTCTCACAGCTGTTAATGATTTATAAGATCACGCTATTTATAAGACCATGTTTCTGCAATTAAAGTAGCTGCCTTAACAGCATGCCTCTCACTTCATTAATTAATGTGCTTCTTTCTATTATTATGTTTTACTGTTTTGAAGGCATATAAACAAAGTGTAGGGATTTGCATCATCCATTGGCTTTTTCCTTTAAGTTCGCTTTATTCAAAGGTTTAAAAATGGCTGTTCTCATGGCCATATGGTAGTGTTTCCATTGAATAATATAAGATGCATTCTAGCAGAAAAGTATGCTTCTTAACTGGTTGATTTTCCCCTTTAGAACATCAGTGTAGTCAATCAAATCCAATCATTGTTCCTTTGCAAAGATACTGGCCTCTTCCTACTTTGATACTTGCCCTCAAATTCATTTCCTACACTCTCTACTTGCCAAAAGAGTTATAAAATGGCTTTCTACATGTTCAAAGATAACATGGTTTTTCTGACTAGTATCATTAATAAGGACATTTGGTGATACAGTCCATAGAAAATTGTGCTGTTAACTCTATGGCTGCATAGTTGTAATCGACCAGTGGCTCCACAGGGGAAAGACAGGCAATCTCCTCTCATGCCATTTCCAGTCTTAAAATCCAACTGAGGCTCAGATATGAGTCGGTTCTGACTTGACTGAGAGTCGGTTCTGACTTGACTGAGATGAATTTGAGCTTTTTGAACTGTTAATTTTAACTTCATGATCATTATCATTAAATAATAAAATTTCAACACTGCATGGCAACCTCACAACATTTCTCAATAAACTCACTCTCTTTCACTGTACTAGACAAATATCAGGAGTGCTGAGGGCACAGTGATAAAAGCATTTCATTGTTAACCATAAATTCATGGTCTGAACCTACAAGTTGCTTCTTCTATAGAGAAAGATAAAGCTTTCTGCTTCCATCAAGCTTTGCAGCCTTGGAGACTCTCAGGAATTTCTATTCTGTCCTACAGGGCTGCTAAGAATAAGAATGGACTGAAAGGTGGTGGATTTAGACATATCTCACTTATCTTCTTTTCCCTACTAAGGCTCGACTTTCTCTTTGCCTTAGCTGATGAGCTTCTTGTATATATTCACAAAGAGAATAGAAGACATCAGGCAGTGCCTCTACTTTCACCCGTAACTGAATTTTTAATCTTTCACTTACTCCTTTCTTCTCCTAGTTATTACAGAGAACAAGTTCTTTCCATTAAAAGTCAAGTTCAGCCTACACACTGTTGTATGGAGGAAGAGACCAAAAGATGAGTGAAGAAGGAAAAGGAATGGACATAACTAGGGGAAGGAGTGGAAGGAGAGGAGAGACAGGAGAATGAGAAGATCACCCAAATCTTACTTCAGCTACCACTTTATCTCTCTATTCCTTTTCTCTGCCTAATACCTCCAAAATGTTGTCTATGGAAAATTACATTTTCTCCACTTAGTCTCCCTTTAGTCTTTAGCTTTATGTCATGTTTTCCATCCTTAGGTATTAAAATTGCATCTTACAAACATCACGAACTACATTCACACTTCCAAACGTGCAAGACATTTCCTAAGTTCTCTTTTTCCACTGCACCCTCATGCACCAGCTGTTGGACACCACCACCATATTGTGAGAATGAGGCCTGGAGTCTAACATACATTTGAATCCAAAGTCTCCCACACACAAAGAGCACAAACCTTTCAACTTCTTCATAGTTCAAAGGAGGACTGCAATTTTACTCCTCTTAAAGGCGATCGTAGTAGTAAATGAGAGAATCCATTGTAGAGTGCTTAAACTTCTCCCTGGCACACAGCAAGGATTAAATCAATGCTAGATTTATATTGGGTGATGTTGTTGATGCTATTCTCCCTTAGCTACTCTCTTCTTTCAGTGACATAAACCAACACTTTCTAGAGAATAGGCAGGAGCTCAGTTCTCTGTGTCTGTGTCTTGGCTAATGCAATAGACTTGCAGATCACCTGTCTGTCCAAGGGTGGCATCCAAACTGTCATTCCCAGACTATTTCTGTACAATAATTCCAGAATTTTCACTAAATGGATACTCTTGGAAGTCCTGTGAACTTCTCAATATCTTTTCATAAATACTTTTTTGGGTGAAATCAAGTTGGCTTTTCTTGCCTGTAACTTCTACGAATTCTAACTGATAAAGTAGTCACATTTTTATCTCAGCTCATCCCTCTCTTCATATTTCATATTCATATATTCAACTACGTCCTTGAAATTCCCACTCAAATATTTCACAGGTATCTCAAATTTAATGTGCACATGGCTGAACTATTCTTTCTCTCTATCCTCTTCTCTCCTCTGCTCCTCTCACCTCTTCCCTCTTCCCCTTACCTCTCCAACCGAGGTCACTGTATCTTAATGCAAGGCAACTCCATACCCATAATTGTTCACATAAAATGCCCAGGCACCACCCTTGAATGCTGTGTTCTTGAACCTCTGATTTCTCCAAAATATACTTTGAACTGTTCTATTCATTTCTATCTCCATTCACTATCATCCCAAATCAAATCACAGTATCTCACAAAGGAACTAAAACATCAGTTTCTAAAATTACTCACTCCAGCACCACACTTTCTCTTTTCCAGTACATTTTCTCTTGAGTAAAGTTCTTCAAACAAAAATCAGATCATGCCATTACTTCATCCCAATTTTTTTCAAAGGTACACCAATGCATATTGCAGAAATGCTAAAAATTCTTATTGTTATTTCCAAAGTTCTAAAGAATTTGGGTTCTGCACACCTCTTTAGCTGTACCTTATATCATCTTGTCTCCTTCATTCATCATGATTCTAGCTCTCTGACCTCATTTTACCACCTTAAAATAATGGGCTTAGACAAATAAGTAAGCTTAACAGGTGTGAGCGATGACTAGGACTACATCTATGAACATATAGTTTATACAGAGGATATTTACATTAATATAAATATAAAAATGTATAATAAATAATATAGGACAGTGTTTGGTGTAGTTCCGATTAAAACAAGATTGGAAGCAAGAATGGCATCCACTTTCAAAATGGCTTGCCTACAGAAACTCTACGAACAGTGCTCAGGTCTTTCATTCATAGGGTTGCTAGAAGTTGTCTATGACTCAACGGCACCTAACAACACTAACAACAACAACACAGAGAGAGCTACATTGGCCTAGTGGACAGAAAGTTATGCCACCAAGCCCAAGGTGGGTGATTTTAATCTGTGGCCCTTAGGCCTGGTTCAAATTGTTTTTTTTCAAACATTATTCTATGTGGTATAGCACTGGTCTGTGCATTGCTGTACAGAGGTAACTCGTGGTTGCTGTGATGCTAAACACTGTGACACTGGTGGGCAGTGTTTGGTGGACCTTCCAATTAAAACAAGCTTGGAAGCAGGAGTGGTGTCCACTTCTGAGATGGCTTGTCTCCGGAAACTTTATAAACAGTGCTCAGGTCTTTTGTTCATAGGGTCGCTATGAGTCGTCTACAACTCGACGGTACTTTACAACAACAATATAGACTATAGTATATGTAGTTGTTGTTATGGGCCATCAAGTCAACTATGCTTCATTGGGATCCTATGCACAATAGCTCTAAATCCTGCTCTATTTTGAGCCAGTCTCATTGCATATGATACACCTACCTCCATTACCGTAGTTGGATGTCAATCCATCTCTCCCAGGGTCTTCCTCTCCTCTACTGTCCCTCTATCATTTCATGCTTGATGTCTTTCTTCAGGGACTTGTCCCTCCTGATAACATACCCAAATTATGTGAGACAGAGCCTCAAAATCCTTGCCTCCAAAAAGCTATTTGGTTTCACCCTTTCTAGGACAGACCTGTTTTTCCTCTTGGCACTCCATGGTATGCTCAGTACTCTTCTCGAGCACCACAACTCAAAGGCATTGTCTCTTTATCCATGCATCTGGTAGCATATACAGGGGGCCAAGTTATGAATGCTTCTTAGTCATCCATAATCAATGGCTCAATGGAATGCACCATTGGGCCCATTATAACCAATGGTTTATATTTAGTAAGCAAATTGTTGTTGTCATTGATAGATGTCATCAAGTCAGCTCACAATGACCCTATGTACTGATCTGAACCCTGTTTTATCTTGTGCCATCCTCACAATCTTTGGCATGTTAAAGCCCATTGTTGCAGTCATTGTGTCAACACACCTTGTCAAGGGTCTTCCTCTCTTTCTCCACCCCTCCACCTTCCCAAGTATGGTTTCCTCTCCAATAAACAATCTCCTCTAGCAACATGCTTAAACATGTATGGTAAGCAGATATTGAATCTTAAAAATCTTAAAAGCTAATGAACAGGCCATCCAAGAGGAATTATTTGTCTCTCCAAAAACAAAGAAGAATGAAGAAAATAAAAGACATTTAGGAATACTAACAGACCATGTGAACTTCAGTGTTCACTTCTCTGAGTGAGAGCAGAAGAAATAGATGGTGCCCCACTTTAAGCTGCTAGGTATGTGACGACAATAGGAGGTCCTGGATAGAGTGAGACAAAAAATAGAACAGACCTCAAACTGTTAAAAAAAATCACATTTACTGGTCTGATAACTAGTGGAAATTCCAAGACCACAGCCTTTAAATATCCTTCAGTTTTAGAACTTAACTCACCTTCATGGGTCAAATTTTAATCAAACAACAGATAGAAGCACAGTAGAACAGATATACCAGAGAAATAAGCAGTCCTTATTACAATCAACCATATGGGATCAAAACAGCAGCATTCGCTCCTGGATAAAGCTCTGAAGGTAGAGCGGGATGAGAGAGAAAAACAGAAATGGGAAACGCAGACTAAGTGAGACCGTGTTGCTGTCCTGCAGGGATTGCAGTTAATGTGGAAAAGCAACGTGTGTGTGATTGGGTGAATGGAAAAACAAATTTATACTGTAAACTTCCACCAAAATCAGACCCAAATAGTTAAAACAAAAACAGAAGAGTGCTTCTGGCCTCTTGACATTTACATTGTGTTTCTTGTACCAAGAAAGTTCAGCTTCTCAACAAGACCTTACTCCAAAACTTCAGAAAGACCTTAGTCAGCCCTGTCAGTGAAGTGCCCTTAAAATTCTCTCCCTTTCTCTCATTTTTCACTTTCACTCCATTTTCCCTTTGGAGAACTTATCAGAGTTGAAAATGACCCATTTGTTTATATGATTTTATGATATCTTCCCTGGGCATTTAATTTCATAATGATGATGCCAGCTCTGGTTTGGGGCTCAAATACTTCATGCCGTGTAGTACCTGCCCTCTAGAGCTGGTGATTAACAATAGATGCCCAATATGTGAATTAAGCAATCCTTCTCAGTGGTAACATCCTTCCATTTATCTCCATTCTGTGGTGCTTCCTTTGTGTTGTTCCTGTCACAGATTTGAACAGAAGAATAAGAACAATAGGTGTATTTGATAGGACAAATTCAATAGTTAAACATCCAAAACCTATTTTCTCAGCTGACTAAACGCAATTAAGCTTCTGGGTCTGGGATAAATTTGTTCAAGAGATACCAATAAATTGAGTATTTAGAAAATCCATTATCTCCAACATACAAATAATAATCTTTTAAAAAGTGCATTTCTCCATGTTTGAAATGATGTTTTATACGAACACATGCTAAACAATAACCCTGGCTTTCAGGTGTGTATGTAATCCTCAGAAGGTGAATACAGAGAAATACTGTGTTCCTACCGTCATTACTGTAGTCATTCTTTTTTCTCATGTGCTATACTTACAGTGAAAATTTTATTTGGACACTTCCACTTGCAAGTGGCTTTGAAAATGTTGTACTATTTCCATCTGCAACTTCCTTTGGAGTACTGATAGCCTAGGGCACTGGGCATTGATTTGTTAACCTTAAGGTCAGCAGTTCAAATCCGTAACTGACTCCTAGTGAGCAATATGGGAAGGGCACTCACATAAAGACAGACAGCCTCAGAAAGCTGATGCAGTCACTGTGAGCTGGAATGGACTCAAAGGAAGTAGGTTTGGCTTTCGAAAATCATTCCGGGAAGACAAACTTAATTACAGAGTTGGGCTTTTGGAAGCCATGTTGGCATGGCACTTTTCTTATGTAAGTGTGACTGCTAACCAAAAGGTGAGTAGTTTAAATCTAACTGGAGAAAGATGGGTAGTGTCTCCTCCAGTAAAAATTTTACAGCCTCAGAAATGCAATATAGGGTCACTTTGAGTTGGAATCCACCAGACAGCAGTCAATTGGTTCACTTTGGGTCTGGGAACATCTATATCTAAAAATTTGGATTCCCAGATGGAAATATCTAGGAACGATGAATAACAACTCAAGTATGATATTTTCAACTGCAGAAAAAACCATAGAAGGAGAAGAGAGGAGGCACAGAAAAGGCTCAAGCTAGTGGTTCCACATATTTAAGGTTAGATCAATGCTACTTTTCCAGACATCAAGAATCATTTTGTCTTTGAAGAGAAACACTTCTGCTTAATGATGTAGGTATCTTCTTTAGTGATTACACACAGAAAGACCAACCCGATGATCAGTGCAGGGGGAATCCTAGAGGTGGATATTAATTTCATGAAGAAAAGAAAGTTGTTCATTTAAGGGAGAACTTCCCAAGATGTCTGGGAAGCCAAAGAGTTAAAAAAGCTGGTCAGAAAATACCAGCTGTGTATATGTGACTTACATCGCCTCTGTAACCCCTTAAAATCACTTACAAAATGGGTTGTGGGTGGTGGCACTGGAGAAATTGACGGAGGTTATCCAAATATGGTAATCAAATAATTCAACCAGGGAGAAAACAAAATTCAAATGACTTATTTGATTGGAATGGCCAAATCAGTGACGAGGTTAAATTAAAAAAAAAAAAAGTCTAGTTGTAGCAAGATTACTAATTTCATCCTAAATTATCATAAATTAAGAGAGCTCCAAAAGAAATGAGGAAACAATTACATTGATTACAGAGCCAAAAACTGCAGTTTAAAAAAGCACTTAAACCAGAGAATATGTTTACCCACAATAAGATGGTTCAGTCTCTTCTATGATTTAAAATAAAAGGGAGTTATCTTACATATAGAGACCTCAAAAACCACAAAGCCCAAGTAAAGATAATCCTCCACTGCAAACCGTCAGTAACAAGAATACTCATGAATGCTCTGGGTATTTATTTTAACATCATTCAGACCTATTGGGTTGTTCTCTTTCTAATAAAAATACAATCCATACTTATTTTTATCTTTCTCAGAAGTACTAACAAGAGCCTATCCCAGTAATATACACTGTGAGAGAGGGCAGAAAAATAATTGGACCCAGCGTGATCGCAGATGTTGCAAAAGATGTCCTTTGATAGAACTTGGTCGATCTTATAACATGAACTACAAGCAACTCCTAAATTTAAAAGTCACAAGGGCATCATCCTAGAATCTATACAAGCAGGATCATCAGAAAGTTAGGACTTTGCCCAGTGCCAAGAGAAAATACTACCCATTAGCATTAAAGTGGACGCCGTCTCTCTCTTTATAAGCTTGTCGGAGCTCTGAGCAGTGGGGTTCAGGTGGTATAATACTTCATCTTAGTCTGGACCAAAGTTGGGCTGAAATGATGAGGGTGACTATATAGTTTATGGTCATAGAAAGCATCCTTGATGACAAGTGGTAGGGGTGGACTTACACTCTTTGTTCTGGTCTGTCTTTTCTAGTGCCCATCTCTGCAAACAGAATCTCTCTGGACTTCAATTTCTTCACTTAAAAGTGGAACAAATGGAGCACCTTGTATATAGACTATCAACCTCCAACTTCAAATTGTTAATAGGAAAATCACGCCAGGTGTAAGAATATAATTAATAGGCTACAGAATAAAAATCCAGGAGACCTGCTGAGGTGAGCAGCAATATTGGAAGAGGACGCTGAAAAGTTCATTTCCTTCTAGATGGAGTGGACTTTTGCCCAGTACTTGTGTGGCCTGAATCAACGGAAGTGTGTTGGTTTGGGGTGCGTGCGTGTGTGTTAATAATTTAAGGCCCAGATGCAGGAATTTTAGATTAGTACCTGCTTATCAGCACGAGTGACAAAGAACACTGAAGTGTGAGATTTTTCTGGCGAATCTCACCATTAGATTTGTGCTAACAATGCCATCCCCCCCTCTTCCCTCAATGAGCCTACCACCTCCCGAAAAAAATTTTGCCTCGAATAGTCTCACAGAACTAGGTGGGACTAAGAAAGCTCGACAGGAAAAGAAAATGATTATGTTTCAAAAAAGGTTTGCAGGTATTTAAGCCTTGGGAAAGCTTAATTAAAGTTAATGAAGAGCTTAAAACAAGAGTGAAAATTAAGGCAGTAGGAAACGTTAGAGGAAAAATTGCTATTCTGTTGAAAGCAATCCAGGAAGAGCCATAGGGAACTAGTGCTAATTATCACTGATTGGAAGAGTAGGGTCTGGTAGAGGCAGGGAGGGACCTGACGAAATGGAGCTGAGATGTGGCCACAAAACCAAAACAAAACACCAAACCAACCACAAAGTAAGAGCAAACCAAAAATCCCACTGCCCTGAGCCTATGCGACTCCTCTTCAGATTTCTAAAGCTGTAAATCTCAACTGTAGCTAATGGCTTCATCTTCTCCCCAGGCAGGTAGATTCAAACCACCAGACTTTCAGTTGGCAGCCCACTACTTAAACCACTATGCTGCCAGCGTTCCTTAGAGAACGAGAAAGAAAGGACAAGAATATAGGTAATAAAGGGTAGAGAGTAAAGACTATTTCAGGCAAGAGATCTGTGTGCTTACATGTGCCTGAAAAGCCATCACATTATCATAAATGCAATCACAGTATACTCAGCTTGCAAAGTCAAGCCCCACTCCATTATTCACTCACTCACTAATTCATTCATTCAACATGTTGACAGTCAGACTATCATAACACGGCGATGAGCTCTCGTATCACTAGCTTCACATGTAGCAAAAAATAAGAACAAATTCCACTCCATGAGAATAGATTCCAGCTGCATTCCATCAGCTTATAAAAGAAAATGGAAACGGAAAATCTCTAGTTCCTGTTGTCTCAAGTACTTGTTACTCATCTTCAACCAAGATTCTCTCACACTGTCACTAAACATAAAAGAATACACGCTAAAGTATTTTCTGGAGTCTGATTGCAAACATGCATTAACCAATTGAATCAGTGTTACTGTTCTTTTTATAAAATAATGCCCTAACCATGCAGTTGATAAAAATCAAGTATAATGAAAATGTTTTGTTTGGTTTAATCAAAATGGGAATTATCAAACAACCAGTATGTCATTAAACTGCTTCCCAAGACAGATATAATTTCAATGCATGATACATGGGAGAAATATAACATTAAAATCGCATTTTAGAATATCATATTTACAGAAATGCACAGAAAATGAGTTAGCTTGGCTCTCTCTCTTTCTGCTGGAAACAGATACTGTGGTTGGTCTATCCTTCACAGCTGGTAATGTAGCTTCAATAATAAAAAGTTATATTGAATAGTCTATCCATAAACAAAATCAGAAGCAGTGGCTTTCTGTTTTATGGAAAGTGGAATAACAAATTTTAAACTAGAGATAATAGGCATAAAATAATGTCAAAGCACAATGAATGCCAAAGTGTGTGGCTGTGAAGAGTGGAGGAAGAGAGAAGTGGAGGCAGCCCTGACTATCACAGGGAGGTGCTCATAGAGTTTGCTACCACTTTTTCACATCTGGCCATCAAAACAGTGAGTGAATCATAAGACGGTGGACATCGTAGGCATTTCCTAGCTTGCCAATTCTCCAATAGACAAATTCACTGCCTGAAAGTAGAATCTGACTCATAATTACCCTCCAGTTGGGTTTCGAAAGTGTAAATCTTTATAGGAGGTGACTACTCATCTCTCTCCTTTGAAGAAATTGGTGGATTTGAATGGTTAACCTTTTGGCTAGCCACCCAATGCACTGTGCACTTCTCCACAAGGGATCTAAGACCTATGGCGACTCTTCATACCATCAGCTTAATAGTAAAACCTACTGGGTAGAAAAGCAGCTATGAAAGAAAGGGTCTGCATTATTAATGAGGGATTAGAAGGGAGTATTGCCTATGAATGTTATTAATGTGTGCTTCCAAGAACAAACTACACTTGCTATTTAAGTGTGAGTGTGTGTGTGTGTGTGTGTGTGAGTGTGTGTGTGAGTGTGTGTGTGCGTGTGTCCGTGTGTCCGTGTGTGTGCGCGCGTGCGCGTGTGCGTGTGTGTGCGTGTGTGCGCGCGTGTGCGTGTGTGTGTGAGTGTGTGTGTGTGCGTGTGTGTGTGTATGTGTGTGTGTGTGCACAGAGCCTTGTTGTTCCTGAGTATTATCATGTCAGAACTGACCCATAGATAACCCTCTGTTAATCCCATGGGAGGAAATTGCCCATCTTTCTCCTACAGAGAAGCTAGTGGATTCGAACCACACGCCTTCAGGATTGCAGTGCTATTTTATAAACGCCTCCTAATTCCTTTCAATTAGAAATTTGCTTGTTCAAAATTCCACATTCTGAACTTCTTCAACAGGGTTAAAAAAAGGAAACCCATAGACTGGAAAAAATTTTGGCAATTACATATCTGAAAAGAAAGTCATATTTAATATTCACAGAATACTGCAGAACCTGCACAAGAAAAAGGCAAACAACCCAATCACAAAATGAGCTCAAGAGAAGAGGAGATACTGGGCCAAAAAAAAAGGAATTCCGGTTGCCCATTGACTTCTTGAGGAATTTTCTTGCAATTCAAACCACCAAGGGGTTTTCTTTTCCCCCAGCAATAATAACAAACTTCATCAGGACAGCAAACAGCAAATGCTGGCAGGCATATGAGAAGTTTAGTACTCTCATTCACTTCAGTTGGGAAATGTAAAATGGTAGAATCACTATGGAAGGCTAACAGGCACTTTTCTCAAAAAGTCTTAAATAGAAATACTGTTTGACCCAGTTAGCCTACTACTGAATGTCCCCTAAGGAAACCAGAGCTCTACCTCAAGCAGATGTGTGCACACCCATGTTTATTGCTGCACTATTCACAATAGTGAGAAGATGCAAAGCAGCCCAACTGCCTGTCACTAAATGAATGGATAGAAGCACTGTGCTACATTCACACAATGGAATATTACACAGCACTTGAGAATAATGAACTTGTAAAATATTACACAATATAGGTGAGTCTGGAGGCCATTATGATGAGTGAAATATCTCAGTCACGGAAGAACAAATACTGCATAATACCTCAGTTGTAAAATAGAATTAACTTGGGGTAACAATAGGGAACAGGATAAGAGTGGGTAGATAATAAGCATTTCACTGGGACAGAAGAAGGACTGTCTAAAAGGAATGTATAATTAGGCGTAATTTGTATGACAATAATCTTGAACAAAAAGTGAATTTCAAATGGAATTGGGGGAGGGAAAATTAAGAGGGGGAAAAGCTTATCAGAGAATGAATGAAAACCAAACCTTTCTGTAAATTCCAGCTAAAATCACAACAAAAATATTCCAAATTCTGATACTGTCTAGAAAAAAAAAACAAGTTAATTGATTTATTTACAGATGTTACAAGGGTGACCTGCTGAAACGGAAACTTCTACTGCCAACAAGTTCATATGTGCATCTGTGTCTTGTTTATAAGCAAAATCAGCACCTTAATAATTTGGCTGTACTTGGCAATACACTATGCACCTTGTTATTTTATTATGTCCTTAAAATAGTCTTTCTTTTAAGGGCTATATGAAATTTAGCTTTAATCATTCCCTAAAGTTAAAACATTATATTGAGGAGTAATGATGTCAGTTTGAGGACTAAGGTACATCTGATTCAGGGCATAGTCTTTCTGACCACTCGCTATGCATCTGAGAGCTGGACAGTGAATAAGGATTGCAGAAGAAGAATTGACACCTTTGGGCTATGGTGAAGGGCACTGAACATCCAAAGGACTGCCAAAAGAACAAATAGATATGTCTTGGGGAGGGTGCAGCAAGAGTGATCTTTGAAGGCAAGAATGATGAGACTTCGCCTCACATACTTTGGGCATATTGCTAGGAGGAGGTGTTCCTCAGAGAGAGGCATGATGATTGGATGGGTGGAGGGTCAGCAAAGGAAAGGAAGACCTTTGACTGGGTAGATTGCCATGGTGACTGCTGCAATGGGCTCTTATGTACCAGAAAGTGTGACGATGAGTCAGGATGGGACAGGGCTCAAAGGGATCTGCGGCTCAAAGGATTGCTCTGAGTCGTTCTTGACTCGACGGCACCTAACAACAACAACAAAGTTAAAACGTTGGTCTTCGAAATGTCTATTAATTTAGTTATTTTAATATTGATGAATATCCTTGGTTTTACTTTAAAGCATTCGGCTCACGGTAAAACTAGGCTTTTTTTTTATAAGTGTGTTTGGGACTGTTTGCACTTTGCTTTGTATATTGTCTTCATAATTCCTGTACAGTTTTTGCTCCTGCAAAATTTAGCTTTTCTTAAAGCTCTCTGAGTATTATCCACCCAGCATTTTATCATAACAGTGAATTATGTATGCTTTTCTATCTGAGCTGTCCTATGTGGAAACTCATTCGTAACACTCTGTTTACGTGGTGTAATCTCGAAGGTTGACTGCTTCCATTTTTATGCACTAGGATCCAGGACTTCTTTAGAGCATTATTTCCTGTTACGTGTTATTTATTTTTTTTTTCATTTACAAAGTTCAATTGCATACACAATTTCATTCAACAGAAAACCTCCCCCAGCCAGGTTCCTGCCTGACACTTGTAATTACCTTAATTTTTATCCCCAAATCTGGGGAATTAGAGAATTCTTTTCCACAGAATTCTTTATTAGGCTTTGCAGCCCTTCTTTATTAAAAATGTATTCCTGCCTTCCAACTCATTAGACCGCTTTTTTGCAGAGTCTCCCTGTTAGATAGAAATAACACACATATTCTGCACTATTATTGATCAATAATGAAGCCTTTAAACAAAAAGCTGTTTTTACCTTCCAAAAGATTGTTTTACGTGTATAGAGGCAACCTGCCTCAATCCCTACAATTCTATAATAAATACTAACAGCTTTATTTTCCTCATGTTAAAAAATAGAGATAATACCTCATAGATTTTCCTTAAAGAATGAGTAATCCAATCAATCCACTGTAGCACTCAGTAAATGTAAAATGCTGCATGAACATCACTAAATCATAACCACTGTGTTGGGTGCACAGCACTTTTCATTTCAGGTCTTTGCAGTTACATTAATCTGATGCCAGAGCTTAGGTTCCACAGCCAATATCAGATGTGGATGACTTTATTTCTCTAATACTCACAGCCTTCAAAGGCAATGCTTCTTGATGAGAGGTAGTATATAGTCACTGTCCACTACCAGCAGGTCTATATGTATATACTCCTGTAAAACTTATAGCCTCTGAAAACCTGCTGGAACACCAGCTAATGTCACACAACAGCAACAGCAACAGATATGCAGAGATAGAAAATGTAGTTAAGTTGGTCTCTAATCCATAGGAACCTCATGGACAACAGAGCAAAATGCCATCCTCCTGATTGGTTATGGGTTGGACCCTTGTGGTCCATAGCTTTCCAATAACTGGTTTTTCAGCAATAAGCCATTAAGATCTGTTCAGTATCTGAGCAAAGCACAAGCCTCCACAAGTAAACAGATGATGGTTGTGCACCTGATTCAAGCCATTGTCCTTTGAATTACTTGTTACACATCTGAAAGTTGGACAATGACTAAGGATGACAGAAGAATTGATGCCTTTGTGTTGTAGTGCTGGAGACTACTGAATGGACTGCCCAAAGAACAAACAAGTATGTCCTGGAGAAGACACAGCCAGGCTTCTCCACAAAGGTAACGATGATGAAGCTTTGTCTCCTATATTTTGGGCATGTTATTGGGAGGTGCCAGTCCTTAGAGAAGGACATCATGCTTGGAAATGTGGAGGATTAGCAAAAGAGAGGATGACCCTCAATAAGAGGGAATGATACAGTGACTGTAGCAATGAACTCAAGTATGTTAAAGATTATGTGGATGGCCCAGGGTAGGACAGGGTTCAGATCCATTGTTGATAAGGTTTGCTATGAGTCACAGTCAATTGGACAGCACCAAACAACAACAGAGTACATTACATACAAAACCAAACACATGCCATCAAGTCAATTCTGACTCATAATGACTTTACAGCAGGATTTCTAAAGTTGTAAGTCTTTGACATAAGACTATTAACCTTTCTCCCTTGGAATACCTAATGTATTTGAATTGTTGTCCGTTCGCCTAGTAGCATACCACAAGATGCACTATGCCACCAGAATTCACTGGTACATAATCAATACTCAATACATTTGAGATTATTTCATCCCTTACTACATATGAACATTATTATGGGGAAAAACACAAATGAAATGAAATGTATATTTTCAAATTTGTACAAATAATATATTTTAGTGAATACATATTGCATCCCATAGATCTACAGTGTCTTTGGTAGTGATTACAGGGGCTGGAACACATTTCTGGACTATCAACTAATCAATTCGTTAGTTGTTGTTGTTGTTGTTGTTGTTGTCAGGTGCCATCGAGTCAAGTACAACTTACAGTGACCCTAGGAATGACAGATCTGAACCCTGTGCTGATAGAACCCTGTTCTATCCTGTGCCGTCTTCACACTTGCTGACACACAAGAACCCATTGCAGAAGTTACTGTGTCAATTCACCTGGTTGAGGCTCTTCTTCTCCTTTGCCATCCCTCCACCCTTCCAAGCACTATGTCCCTCTCCAAGAAATAGCCTCTCCTAGCAAAAACCCAAAGTATGTGAGGCAAAGGCTCATCATTCTTGCCTCCAAAGAGCACTCCAGCTGCACCATCTCCAAGACATACTGTTTGTTCTCTTGGCCATCCATGGGATGTTCAGTGCTCTTCTCCAACATACACAGCTCAAAGGCATCAGATAATCTTCTGTTATCCTTATTCACTGTCCAGTTCTCAGATGCATAGCTAGCTATCACAAAGACTCGCCTGAATCAGATGCACCTTAGTCCTCAAACTGATATCATTACTCTCAATAATTTAGAGAGGTCCCTAACTGCAGATTTTTCTAGTGCAATGCATGTCTCCCTATTTCCTGACTCCTGATACCAAAGGTGTTAATTGTGGATCCAAGCAAGATGAAGCTGTTGACAGTTTCCATCTCCTCTCCATCCATCATGATGTTACCTATTGGTCTAGTGGTAAGAATCTTTGTTTTCTTGACATTGAGATGTAATCCATACCAAGCCTGCATTCCTTCATCTTCTGCAATAAGTGCCTCTAGCCCTCCTCACTTTTAGCAAGCAAGGTTGTGTCATCTGCATAACACGAGCTACTGATGAGTCTCCTTCCAATCCTGATGCCACACTCCTCTTCATAGAGTCCAGCTTCTTGGATAATTTGCTCAGCAAACAGACTGCATTGTTAAAAATGAAATGGACCACATGAACATCGACAGACTGAGCAGAGATGAGATGGACCAGCTTTAGACACTTTGAATTAGAAAATCATATGGGTATATTACTATGCAAAGAAGAATAGTGTTGTATTCATAGTAAAAAAAAAGTCAATTTCAAATTCTATTCTGAAATACAATGCTGTAAGTGATAGGGTAATATCCATACCCATACAGGGAAGACCTCTTAACAGAGCTATTATTGAAATATATGCTCCTACTTCTGGAGCCTAAGAGGAAGATTGAGAATTTTTACCAAATCTTGCATACCAAAATTGATCGAACATTCAATCAAGATGCGTCAATGATAACTGGTAACTGGAATGAATTGGTACTCCTACAATATTAGAATCAATATGGTCACATAATGTCTAAATTACTTTTTTTCAACTATCCCTCTATAATGATTATTTTTGTCCAAAATGCTTTTGACTAATCAGGTTATTAAAACTCAGTTAAAGTTCTGAAACACAATTAATAAAATATCTGAAAAAAAAATACCATTTCTCTGGCAAGCCCTCCAAGTTCTCCTCCTAGATATGTTTCTAGAAAAACCAACTCAATAACAGTGAACACCCTTATTGGAGGGCGGGGAGCTGGTAAATGCAGGTGTTCTTGAATGGGAATGATGGATGATCTGTTTAATGAACTGGAAAGGAAAAAATGCATTTTTGAATGAAGAAGGATTCATTGAGTAAGTCATTCTTCAATGAATAGAACATGACATTTTTTTTTTTAAAAAGGATTTCTCTTATTTCCCAGATTTGCTGTTGGTAGGTGCCCACACTCAAGCATAACTCACAGAAACTCCGTCTCTGAGTCAACCCATCTTTGTTTGTTTGTTTGTTTTGGAGATTTGTTGTTGTGTACAATCAGATGGGATCCAACTGGCACAGGAGGAGATTCCCCCTCCTTCTCCAGCAGAAAATCTTGTGGATTTGAACCGCATGCCTTTGGGATTGCAGTGCAGCTTCTTGCCAGTAGGCCGCTAGAGCTCCCTTGTGTCAACCCGTCTTGTTGAGAGTCTTCCTCTGTAATACTCCACCTTTGCCAGTGTAATGTCTTTATCCAAGGATTAGATCCTCCTGAAAGTACGCCCAAAGAGATCAAGTTTCACCATCTTTGTGTCTACAAAGCACTATGGTTGCACTTCCTTTAAGATGGTGGTGTTTCTTCTTTTGGCAATCTATGTGATGCTGAAGACTGTGACAGTGATGTGCCAACTGTGGTAATGGGTACCCATGGTGGACAGTGTTGGCTGGAGCTTCCCGACTAAATCAAGCCTGGAAGCAGGAGCGGCATCCACTTCCGAAATGGCTTGCCTCCAGAAACTCTACGTACAAACAGTGCTCAGGCCGTTTGTTCATAGGGTCGCTATGAGTTGTCTACGACTTGACGGCATCAAACAACAACAACAACATCATGGGATATTCAGTGCTTTTAGCCCACATCACAATTTAAAGGCATCAATCCTTTGTCTGTTTTCTTTATACACTGTTAACTTTCAGATGCATAGGAAGTAACTGTAAACACCATGGTATGAATCAGGTACATCTTAGTTTTTAAACTGACTTCCTTGTTCTTTAGACTTTTGGAGATTTCCTTGACAGCTGATTTTCCCAATGCAACATGTCTGCTTATTTCCTGACTGCTGGTACCAAGAGTGTTGATGGTATATCCAAATAAAATGAAAATTGTTGATAATTTCAAAGTTTTCTCTATCTACGATGATGCTACCTACTGGTCCAGTGGTGGGGATTTTTGTTTTCTTGATGTTGATGTATAACCCTTATTGAAGGACATACGTAGTCTTTGATCTTCTACAGTAAGTAGTTTAGATGTTCTTTATTTCTCTAAGCAAGGCTGTATCATCTGTATAACATAGGTTGTTAATATCTTCCTCCAATCCTGACACCACATTCTTCCTCATCTAGTCTAGCTTCTTGAATAAGTTATTTAGCATACAAGTTGAATAGGTATACAGAAATTATTTTAAGCCATATCTTGATTTTAAGCCATACATGGTCCCTTGTTCTGTTAGGACAAATGTTTCCTGGTGTAGGTATAGAGTTAATATGAGCATAAGCAAGTGTTCTGGAATTTCCATTCTCCTAAATATTAGCCAAAAATTTTAATTATTCACAAATTCACAATCAATAAAACACAAATAAACATCTTTCTCTACTTTCAATAAATATCCATCTGACATCAGAAATGATATTTCTTGTGCCATAATATCTTCTGAATCCAATCTGATTTTCTAGCAGTGTTCTGTAAATTTGCTAGTTCTGTTTTTTTGAAAAAAAAAAAAAAACCTCAGCAAGATTGTACTTGCATGTGGTATTAATGATGTTGTTCAGTAACTTCCACATTCTGTTAGATCACCTATTTTAGGAATGGGAACAAATATAGATCCCTTCCAGTCAGTTGGCCTGGTAGCTATCTTCCATATTTGTTGACAGAAACCGGTGAGTATGTCTACAATTTCTCAGAACTGTAGCCTAGAAAATGAAAGTACTGCAAGTGGTAAAGGAACTTAGGTGGGGTAGTATTTTGTTTAAACAAAATTGAATATGTGATTTTATTTTCCTGAACATGTTAACTAGAAAAGATAAAGGTAATGCTGGATTTGAGCTTCCTCAGCAAACAAGGTTTGAGAGCTTCGGGGATTCTTGTTTCCCTTGTTCCTTTAGTCACGTGTTCCTCCTTCCCTTAGAGAAGAAACAATGAAGTGAAAAGACAGAGATATTGGAAGTGGCACAGCCGTAGCACTTCTTCCTAGAATAAAGACTTAAAGTCCTCCAACAGAAACACAGCGAGAGAAGGAGCTCCCTAACAAGTTTGTTTGGAACCAATGTACTGATATACATCAAAGATTCTGTGCACTGCCATAAAGCACATATCTCAATAAAGTGTATCACATGAATTTTCTGCCTTCCCAGTACATAGAGAAGACATGTTATGCTACATTGTAGTCTATTAAGCACAGACTAGCATTATGAAAAGTCAGTGTACTGTGAGAACGACTAAGATGTGACACAAAGACACGACGCTGTTGGAAAAAAAGCCCCGACGGCCTTCTCATCTCAGGGTTGCTACAAATCGCCAATTTGTGAAAAATGCAGTATCAATGAGGGGCAGTAAAGCGCTGCCTCATACAATGGGGGACCCCCGTGTTTCATTTTAATGAGACAAAATTCCCACATCCTCACAAGGTCTACCTTCTTTCTTATTTAATGATCCCAAGGTTTCCTGTGCAAAGCATACCTTTTGATACATTACAGGAAAGGTGGTGCCATTGAGAGTTAAAATCCCTCATCCATATGCCCTTTCTTAGCCTTTTATTTCGCAGTAAATGCCGTCAGACCTGCCAGATGACTCTCTGCTCACACTCTGTAGCAGGTTCTCGTAGGTATTTGGTTTGGTGGTCTGTTGCCCCCTCCCTTCCTCCTGGGATTAAGAGACGTACAGGTAAATAAAAATGAAACAGGATCCCTTAATAGAAACGTGTAAATTATGCTCAAAAGTTACAAAGGAGACAGTAAGGAGGAAACTGTGAGTTTTCAAATTAATTCTGGTCATCAAGTAGATTGGAGGTGTGAAAGTGGCAGGAACAACCGACTAGGTGACTGTGACAGTTGGGGCTGTGGAGAGGCAGAGAGAGGAAGGTGGAGAGGAGTCAGAGGAGTCTGGAAAGGGGCCTTCAGGAGGCCTGGCAGACGGAAGGGAGCAGTCACGGCTGAGGCTCTGACGTGGTTTATCTGGCGAATGATTTAAAAAAAAAAAAATTCTACATTTTCTTCTGTAAATAAGTAAGAAAACAAAAGAAAGAGCAGGGAGGCATACCTACAGAGAAAAGTAGGCACTTCTGATGTCTTCGTATTTTATGAGTAAAGGAAGGATAAATAGTAAAGGATTTGCACTTCCTCAGCAAACAGGGTCCTAGAGCATCGGGACTCTTGTCTTCCTTGTTCTTTGTCACATGTTCCTCCTTCTATTAGAGAAGAAACGATGAAGGGGGAAGACAGAGGCATTCGAAGTGGCACAGCCACATTTCTTCTTCCAAGAATAAAGATTTAAAGTCCTCCAACAGGAACATATTGAGAAAAGGAGCTCAAAAAGAAAGATTAATAGTAAATTTTATTTTATTAAGATAGAATATAAAAAGATAAATCGAAAAATACCCAGGAAAGCAATACTACTATTACTAAAAAGCTAAGGATTAAAAAAATACTGGGCAGTAAAAATATTCTCTGTCTGGTCCAATTCAATATAAGAAAGGCCAATATATTGTGTCGAAGCACGAGAGAATGATTAGTGAGAATTTGGGGGTAAGATGCGGATTCTGCTCCTCTTCTCATTCTCTTGGTCATTAAGGATAATTATAGATAATGGATGGTTGGTACCAGTAGTACCATGGCATTCCAAGCCAGCAGAGAAGATTGTCAAAGGACATCTAAAACCAAACCAAACCAAACCAAAGCCGCTGCTCTTGAGTCAATTTCAACTCATTGTGACCTTCCACCATGTTTCTGACTGTAATCAGATACCAGAGGGGCCTCTTAATCTTTCTTCTGTGGCCTGGTGGATTTGAACCAATGATCTTTACATTAGCAGCACAGCATACACCACACTGTGCCACAAGAGCTCCTCCAGGGGCACCTAAACTCACTCTGAATGAGTTCAGGACTCCATCATATCAGAGTGACCATGTGTTCTGGTTTACCTGAGGCAGGGCCAGCTTGTATCTCCCTTTTGGGCATAATAATTAATAGACTCTTTGTCTCTTACAAGTTGTAGTGGTTTAGTGAAGGAGTTGTGTGGCCAATGGCAAAGGCAAGAAGTTCAAATTCAGCAGCTGTTTCTCTGGAGAATGATATGCAATCACCTGGCATTTGATTTACAGCCTCTGAAGACTTAGTGGAAGACAGAATGTGAGTTAAGTTTGACTCCGTGGCAATGCATAACAAGTTCTGTAGAGTCGGTTGTGACTCATGGCAAAGCCAAGTTATAGTGACCCCAAGTGTTTCAGAATAGAACTGTGTTCTTGAATGGGGTTCAAGTGCAACCAGATGTACTTGAGAAAACAGGCTTGGTGATGCACTTCTGAAAAATCCATGGAGCACAGCTCTCCTCTGACATACAAATGGTCTCCGTGAGTCAGAGTCAACCTCATGGCACCTGGTTGGTTGCCCTTATTTGTGTCTTTACTTGGATGATAAATTACATGTTACTCTTTTCTTTTTACTTTTTTCACATATGTCTGCATGCCAAGGATCTGCCACATTTCATCGCTGTTGTTTTTCTGGTTGTGTACCCTCGATTATCCAGGATGCTGGGCTCTATGAGGAGAAATGTGGGGTCAAGATTGGTGGACAATTTACCAACAATCTGCGTTATGCGGATGACACAACCCTGCTTGCTGAAATGGAGGAGGACCTGAAGCGCCTGCTGCAGAGTGTCAAGGACTGCAGCCTGCAATATGGATTGAGGCTCAATGTCAAGAAGACAAAGTTCTCACCACTGGACCAATTGGCAGCATCAGGATGGATGGTGAAGAGATTGAGATTGTACACAGCTTTAGTTTGCTTGGCTCCATAGTCAACAGTCTTGGCACCAGCAGTCAGGAAATTAAAAGGCGCATTGCCATGAGAAAGTCTGATGTTAGGGACCTCTCCAAAGTACTGAAGAGCAGTGGTGTCTCTCTGGAGACTAAGGTGTGTCTGATACAGGCCATGGTCTTTGCAATCACCTGTTATGCATCAGAGAGTTGGACAATGACCAAGGAGGATAGAAGGAGAATTGATGCCTTTGAGCTGTGGTGCTGGAGAAGAATATTGAGAATACCATGGACTGCTAGGAAAACAAACAGATTTGTCCTAGAAAGGGTTAAACCGGGTGGCTCCTTGGAGGCAAGGATTCTGAGGCTCCGTCTTACTTTGGACATGTTGTGAGGAGAGACCAGTCCTTAGAGAGGGACATCATGCTTGGGAGGGTAGAGGGACGGTGCAGGAGAGGAAGGCCCTCTATGAGGTGGATTGATTCAGTGACTGGGATAATCGGGATGGGAGTGTCAGAGACAGTGCGATTGGCACAGGACAGAGTGGAGTTTAGGGCTGGTGTACATAGGGTCGCTATGAGTCGCAGGCAACTCGACGGCACATAACAACAACAACAACCCTCAAATAGGATCCGACTGGCACAGGAGGAGATTGTCCATCCTTCAGCAGAGCATCTGGTGGATTCAAAGTGCGAGCCTTCAGGATTGCAATGCAGCTTCTTGTCACTAGGCCACCAAAGCTTCCTTTTAATTGTTTTTATTAATCTTTAAAAATACACAGAGAATGGAAGTGAAGCTGGGAAAAGAAAGGTGAGTAGGTGTTCTGGTGTTCTAAAATGAAAAGAAAGATTTTGTTATTTGTAGACTAATGATTATACGCATGATAACATACGAGACTGTCACGCAGCTTTTTGGCTGGGTTCAGAGAGCAATAAACCCTTTAGTGGGGACTTGTGTTTATAAAGGCTAAAGTAGAGAAGAGCCATCTTAATTCTTTCTTTACTAGCGTAACTATAGCACATGCTATGAATTTGTAAAGAGCTAGATGCAGATTTTAATAAGATCTCAGACAAAGATCTCCCTAGTGACTAGGAAGGGAATGTGAATCGTCACATAGTATGACAGTTTTCAGTTGGTTGAACAACTATTATTCCAAATGGTGTTGACTCATTTTCCCTGATGGGACATATTAACTGCTCTTGGCACTGTCCTTTTCAATATTTCCTCACCAACTGGATAAGCACATGTTGATCAAAGTTTCAGCTGATGCAAGGCAACAGCAGATACGGAATCAGGATCAAAAATGATCTCTTCAGACTGGGAAAATGGACTATGCCCAAAATAGGAAATTTCATGAGAGAGATAATTTCAAAGGGAGAAACTTACTATCCAAACACCAATTTCACAAAATAGAAGGCACAAGATTAGTGTTGTTGCTGTTATTATGTTTCATCGAGTCACCCGGGACTCATACTAACCCTACGCACAAGAGCTCTGAACTCTGCCCTATCCTGAGCCTGTCTCACTGACTCCAACATACCTAATTCCATTAGCCCAGTCAGTCACTGTGTCAACCCATCTCATCTAGGGTCTTCCTCTCCTGTGCTGTCCCCTTACTCTTCCCAGCACGGTGTCCTTCTCCAATGACTGATCCCCACTGAAACATGCTCAAAGTGTGTGAGACAGAGCTTCCAAATCCTTTCTTCGAAACTTGGTTGCACCTTCTCCAGGACATACAGGTGTGTCCTCCTGGCAGTCCATGGAGGGTTCACTATCTTCTCTAGCACCGTAATTCAAAGGCATCAAGTCTTCTATATCCTTATCCATTGTCTAACTCTCTGATGTGCAGCAAGTAATTTCAAAGCCCATGGCTTGGATCAGAGGCACCTTATCTCTCTCTAGATTGACATCATTGCTCCTTAACACTCTGAAAGATGTTCCTGACAGCAGATTTTTCCAATGAAAGTTTAGTGGATATAAAGAAGAAGGATTTTGTTGTCTAAAAACCTATGTGGGGAGCTATCCATAGACGTATTGGTGGTGTTAGTGCTGTGGAATTCATATCCACTCATAATGATACCGTGTGATAAAGGAGAATTTCTCAGGAGGGTTTTCTAAGCTGCAATCTTTATGGAAGCAAATTATCAGGTCTTTGTTCTACTGAGCCCCCGCCAACTTTTCAATTAGCCCTCAAGTGCTTAACCATTGGATCATCTGTTGTCATTGAATCATTTGTTGTTGTTGTTGTTGTTGTGTACCATTCAGTCATAACCAATCCATAGGTGACCCATCAGTGAGTTTTCAAAGGCAGTTAATCGCAAGGGAGGAGATTGCCAAACTTTTTCCTTTGAAGTAGCTGGTAGATTGGAACCACATGCCTTTGGGATTGCAGTGCAGCTTCTTCCCACTAAGCCACCAGTGCTTCCTATGACAAGGGCTCCTTCTATCCACATTCTCTTTCATTGGGATAGAGTTGGAGCCAACTCACAATTGATCCTCCAGTGGCTTTCCAAAGCTGTAAATTGCATGAGAGGAGAAGTCCCATCTTGTTCCCTTGAAGCTGCTGGTGGATTCAAGCTGCCAAAAAGGAATGGTCTTCTTGTCAGCAAAGCAATTTCCTATAGACTATGCCACCTGAGTTCGCCTAAATCAATATTAGAATGGTGATGTATCAATTTCAACAGAGTTAAGCATCCAGGTAACCAACAAGTCAAAACCACTCAAAACTCCATGGAAACTGCTTGGAGTATATCCTGAGAAAATGAGAAGTGATACAAAAATGGAGACTTGTACACCAATGTTCACAGCAGTGTTATTCACCATCACAAGAACATGGAAACAGCCCAAATGTCCAACCACATCAAATGGATTGAGAAATCATGGTACAAACACATGACAGAATACTACACAGCACACAGGAGCAATGATTTTGTAAATCACTACCTAACTTAGGTGGGACTGGAAAGCATTATGCTAAGTGAACTAACTCAATTCCATAAGGACAAATACTATATAATAATATTACTGTAGAAAAAGATAACTAACAAAATGAGGATATATGGGGGGAGGGGGGAGTAAAGGGGTGAGGATGGGTGGTGGGCATATTCATAGGGTTGCACAATTTGATGGGTTGAGGGAGGGGTGGGTTGAGGAAATGGGAAAGACCCAGTGTGAAAAACAATATATACAGAACTTGTAAGTAAACCAGAATAAATAAAAAGGGTTTTTTTAAAAAAAACAAACAAAACACAACCAAACACCTTCATGGAAAAGGATGTAACAATTGGCTTTTATAAAAATTACAGCTTCAAAAAACCTGTGGGGGACTTCTACTCTGTCCCTATGGGTTTGCTCAGAATTGTAATTAACTTGATCATAAACCATAATAATAATACTTAAAAACAATAACCTGTGGCCAATTCACCACACTATGATTTTCAAGCAACAGGATTCCCTTAATTCGACTCTTAACCAATCAGGTCACATTCATAATAGAATGATCTTTTCTGGAGTTTTAGTTTAAGCAAAATAGAGGCAAGACAGGGGACAAGACAAAGAACCAAGATAGCAAATTCCAGCAGTTGTTGTTGTTGTTGTTGTTATGTGTCATTGTTTGCGACTCATAGTGACCCTGCATACAACAGCTCTGAACCCTGCCCTATCCTGTGTTAACCTCATCATCTCTGACACGCTCACCTCCTCACTCCAGTCACGGAGTCAATCCATCTCATTCAGTGTCTTCATCTCCTGGGCTGCCCCTCTACCCTCCGAGGCATGAGGTCCCTTTCCAAGGACTGCTCCCTCCTTGCAACAGATCCCAAGTATGTCATATGACACTTCAGAATCCTTGTCTCCAAGGAGCAGCCTGGCTTCACTCTCTCCAGGACAGACCTGTTTGTTCTCCTAGCAGTCCATGGTATCTTCAATACTCTTCTACAGCACCACAGTTCACAGGCATCAATTCTCTTTCTATCACCCCTAGTCACTGTCCAGCTTTCTGACACATAGCAACTTACTGTGAAGATCATGGCCTGGATCAGGCACATCTTAGTCTCCAGAATGACATCGTTGCCCTTCTGTAATCTGGAGAGATTCCTGAGAGCAGATTTTCCCAATGCAATTTGTCTTTTTATTTCCTGACTGCTGGTACCAAGAGTGTTTATTGTAGAGCCAAGCAAACAAACTGTTAATAACCTCAATCTCTTCACTATTTATCTTGATGTCTGACCATGTAGCTAGTTGTAATGTACTATGGATATTTTGTTGTTGTTATGTGCCCTCGAGTTGCCTGAGACTCATAGCAACCCTATGTACAACAGCCCCAATCCCTGCTCTATCCTGTGCCAATCCGTTTCTGACACACCTACCCCCATTACCTCAGTCACTGAATCAATCCATCTCATCGAGGATCTTCCTTTCTTACTCATTCCTTCCACCCTCCTAAGCACAATGTCCCTCTCCGAGGACTGGTCCCTCCTTGCAACATGTCCCAAGTATGTCAGACGAAGTGTCAGAATCTTTGCCTGCAAGGAGCAGCGTGGTCTCACCCTCTCTAGGATGAACCTGTTTGTTCTCCTAGCAGTACATGATATATTCAACACTCTTTTCCAACACCACAGCTCAAAGGCATCAATTCTCCTTCTATCGTCCCTAGTCATTGTCCAGATTTCTGATGCATACCAAGTATTGCAAAGATCATGGCTTGGATCAGGCACACCCTAGTCTCCAGACTGACATCGTTGCTCTTCAGTACTTTGGAGAGGTCTCTGACAGCAGATCTTGCCAATGCAAGTCATCTTTTGATTTCCTTGCTGCTGGTACCAAGAGTGTTGCTTGTGGAGCCAAACAAACTAAAGTTGTTAACAATGTCTATCTCTTCATCATCTATCATGACACTGCTAATTGGCCGAGCAGTGAGAATCTTTGTTTTCTTGATGTTGAGCTACACTATATAAATATAATTTCTATGTAGTCAGAACTGACTCATACTTGGCCTTTCAGCTTTCCAAAAACAATAAAGTTCACATGAGGAGATTGCTTATCTTTTGCCCGAAGAGCAGCTGGTGGATTGTAACTGCCTCACTCTGGGCTGGTAGTATATCCTGTTATTGTTATTGTTATTGTTATTGTTATTGTTATGGACCTTCAAGTCAGAATTGGCCCATAGCTGACCCTCCAGAGGGTTTCCAGAGGCAGTAACTAACACAGCAGGAGCTGGGAGATTTGAACTACATGCCCTCAGGATGGCAGCACAGCTCCTTACCACTCAGCCACCAATGGTCTGGGAAGATGGTATATGAACAGAAATATGACAGTGATTTTTCAGCTGGGAGAACGTAGTTAGAGGTTATTATTGTTGTTATGTGCCTTCAATTGAAATAAACTTGAATCCAACAGGTTTTCTGAGGCTGTGAATAACATAGAAGGCAATCGCCTCTCTCTCACCTACCAGAGCAGCTGGTAGGTTTGAACCACTTGTCTTTGGGTTGGCAGTGTAACTCCTTACCCCTACACCACTAGATTTCTCCTCCGTAGAAGTAGGAAACTCATCAAATCAGAGGAATGGGAAGCCATTAAAAAAAAAGGATCTTGAAATGCTTGCATGCTCCCGGGAATATCCCTTGAGGATCTTTCTAATATTCTGCAAATAATTTCTTTAAAGGACTCCTTTTGCACTGCAATTTTAGGAGGAAAAGGCACACATTTTCTCAGGGAGAATGGAAACAGAAGATAATTTGTTGGGGTTTTTTATTTAATTGTGCAAGGCCATAACTCCCTGTGGCTACCGCTGAGCAAAACTGGGCTTTGGGTAGAGAAATAAGGTCTCCAGCTCTGACTCTACAAGTCAAAGTTAATGGTGTGGTGGAAGGGAATTGTTATCCGGCCCTGATAAAATTCTCTGTGATCTATGTTGATAACACAGACCCATGATTGAGACTAAGGACTAAAGACCCAGCTTTGGCTCATGCCTGAGGGCGCCCTGGGTGCACATGTCCCGGGGACTTTTTTTTGAGGTGCATACCAAACATGTTTGTGACATGATTCCTCACCCTCCAGACTAATAAGAAGAGCAGAGGAAAGGTCGAAGCACAAGGGAAAAAAGCATGGATTATCAGATTCCACTTCCTACTTCCCTTGTTGTTGGAAGACAAACTCAGCCTCCTGTGGACCGGGCAAATCCAAGCATACTTAGACAGTCTATGGGAAAGACCTCAAATTGGAGATAAGGGACTGTCTACCTAGCAGATCTGGAAGGTGAAATATTTTAAAGATAGCCACCTGATCAGCACAGGGTTTGAGACAGATTTGACAATGCCACACAAGGAACGGAACTTATTGCAGAAGGGAAAAAATTTCTAAAAATAGGCTCAGTAAGGAAGTAGCTAAGAGAATACGCCGTCCCCTTTTCCTTATACTCAGGGTGAAGTCTCTCTCAGGGAGGAGTGATAGGGAATGGCAAAGGATACACTGACAAAGAAGATTAATCAGAACTGGCTTCGACAAGCACTGTGGCATTTGGACAAGAACAAACTGGGAGGAGGGTAGAGAGAATAGTGCAACAATTAATGAGTGGAAGCCCAAAATCTCTGTAAATGTATATGAAAATTAATAAAATATAATTTAAAAAAAAATAGGCTCAGTAAAGCACTCCTGAAAAGCAAAAATGAAGTAGAAGGCACAGCACCCCATGACCTCAAAACCTATTACACAGCGGTAGTAACCAAAACAGTATGGTACTGGCATAATGAGAGGCACATAGACCAATGAAACAGAATTGAGAACCCAGAAATAGACACAGCTTTCTATGGTCAACTGATATCCAATAAGGAAATAAAACCCATCAAATGGGGAAACCACCACCACTTCAATAAACGATGCTGGCAAAACTACACTGCAATCTGAAGAAAGTGTAAACAGGATCCACATCACACAACATACACAAAAGTCAACTCAGAGTGGATCAGAGACCTGGGAGTGAAGCACAAAACCATAATGTTCATAAGAGACAAACTAGGACCAATCTTAGCAAGCCTAGTCTATGGTATAAAAAGGCTGGCAGAAACAGCCAGACATGCACAATCTTGAGAAGACAAAATAGATGAATGGATCCTTCTAAAAATTAATCCCTGTGTGCATTAAAAACTTTTTCCAATAGGGTGACAAGAAAGCCTAATGATTGGCAATGTATATTTGGTAACACCATCTTAGACAAGGGTCTCAAAACAAAAGTTTACAGAACTCCCATGGGCCTCTTAGAAGAAAAAGAATGATAACCCATTTACAAAATGGACAAAAGATATTGAAACTTTCCTCAGAGGAAGACATTCTCATCACCAACAGACACATGACAAAATGTTCAAAATTGCTAGAAATAAGAGAGCTGCAAATCAAACCACAATGAGATACCACTCACCCCAGTAGCAGTGGCAAAGTTCAGCAGGGCAGCAAGCAAATGGTGGAGAGGTTGTGGAGAGGTGGGAACTCTCACCCACTGTGGGTGGGATTGTAAAATAGTACAACCACTCTCAAAGCCAGTTTGGTGTTTTCTAAAAGGACTGAACATAGAAACCCCATATGACCCAGCTATTCCTCTACTAGGAATATATTCTAAGGAAATTAGAACTGAAGCAAAAATAGAGACCTGTACACCAATGTTCATAGCAGCATGACTCACCATCACAAGAACATTGGAAACAGCCTTAACGTCCAAGCACAACAGAATGGATTGAGAAATTATGGTA
>NW_006399931.1:3063506-3088732 GCF_000299155.1 Elephantulus edwardii | reverse complement strand
CTCCGCCAATCCCACCCCCAACCCAATATAATCCACTCTGCAACCCTCATTGCGTACTCCTACGATAAACATAATGCCCTAAAATATAATACTTTAAGACTATTCTCTCCCCCATAGACTTCAATGCTGTAAACATATTTCATCCAGTTTTTCTCAGCCTTACCCCCACCCCGATGCCAGCTTCATTCTACAACAGTGGCACCATATAGCATTTGTCCCTTTGTGGCTGAGATATCTCACTCAGCATAATGTCCTGCAGGGTCACCCATTTTGAATAATATTGCATGAGTTCCTTGTTTTTCAATGCAGCCTAGTATTCCATTGTGCGGATATACCACAAATAACACTACATAACTTGAGCGAGACTGGAGAGCATTATGGTAGGTAAACTAACTCAGTCTCATAAAGGACAAATACCGCGTAAGACCATTACTGTAACAATAGAAGGATAACTAATAAAACATGTACGGGGTCCCAAGAGGAGGAAGGAGTGGGAGGGAGCAGAGGGTGAGGATAGGTAGGGGTGAAATCACAATTTGGTGAGTGAAGAGAGGAGGTAAAGGAGATGGGAAAGATCCTATGTGGGACCAGAAAAGACAAGATAATGGCGGGTATAGTCCAATGGGTGATTAATATTATAAAATACAATACATGGGGATGATTGCATGAAACACATGTGAATGAAGAATAGTGTAAAACAAAATTTATGTGAACTTTGTAAGCAAATCAATATCATTTTCTTTTAAAGTAGGCTCAGCTAAAAGAGACGTGCATATCTGCTTCTGACATCTGTGTGGAGAAGTGTGTGCACGCTTCATATGCTGTGCGAGCACGGTTTAGGTATCTTTACAGTGAAGTGTGTTGCCTCACTGAGAATTTTTCATCCTTTTAAAATAGCAGTGGTGTCTCTCTGGAGACTAAGGTGCGTATGATACAGGCCATGGTCTTTGCTATCACATTTCATGCATCAGAGTGTTGGACAATGACAAGGGAGGATAGAAGGAGAATTGATGCCTTTGAGCTGTGGTGCTGGAGAAGAGTATTGAGGGTACCACAGACTGCTAGGAAAACAGATTCATCCTAGAGAGGGTTAAAACGGGCGGCTCCTTGGAGGCAAGGATTCTGAGGCTCCATCTAACATACTTTGGACATATTGTAAGGAGGGACCGGTCCTTGGAGAGGGACATCATGCTTGGTAAGGTGGAAGAACAGCGCAGGAGAGGAAGGCCCTCTATGAGGTGGGTTGATTCAGTGACTGGGGTAATCGGGATGGGAGTGTCAGAGGCAGTGCGATTGGCACAGAACAGAGCAGAGTTTAGGGCTGTTGTACATAGGGTTGCTATGAGTCGTAAGCGACTCAATGGCACATAACAACAAAAGCAACTTTCTTGTAAAATATATCATGGTTGATACTGCCTTAATAATTGGTATTATTTGGAGCATTTTAATTCTTCCAACTGTCCTCTTTCAAATTGCAACATTTGGAAGTGTGTTTCAAGTACAAAAGTTTGAGGAGGCTTTAGGGAGAAAGGTGGATGACATGACCTCTAAATACCTTCTAACTCTGAGTGCCTTTAGTTTCATGAATAGCCCTGTGGAAGTGTTACATGTTATTAATATTTCCCCTAATCTTAGTTGGCATTCTATTAGCCTTCTTTACTGGGACTGCAGAGTCAATTGAGAACTTAAATGTATCAATATAGACCTTTGTCCTCAATTCTATTAACTGATTCAGTACAATATAAAATACACTCAGGTCGAACATCATTTATACCTAACTCAAACACTCCAGTTCAAGATCTCCTGAACACCCACCTTTCAACCTACTAGTTTCTTCCCATTTATTTCCTTCCTCTCAAAAGACTTAACAAAACCAGTTCCACCCTGCTGTTAACCAGAGATGTAATAATCTTGAACATCAACAGAGGAGATTTATCACTGTCTGGGTCATAACTGAAGGATAAAAAAGGCATTGTGTCTTTCTCTAGTCATAACCCTTAAGTGTCAGTGGTAAGATGCACTGTCATCTCTTTGAGATCTTCTCTCCCTTAACCACAAAGTTAAATTATCTTCCTGGAGTGCAAGTTCAGACCCCAACTTTGTATCTATACACACATGAAGTTTCTATCTACATTTAAAGTATCTCAGTGATCCCGGCTTCTTATTGTGTATCACGTGCAGTAAGACTACAGCAGGAAGCAAAAGCTTCGGTCTCTAGAAAGTCTACTGTGTGTTACACACTTGGTTAAATGTCAGAGAAAAGACCAGATGAACTTCTTGCCCCTCAACATCTTATAGCATAAGAAGAAAGAATGACTCATTTAGTGTGCTAACTTGGATAAAGGAGGAAAATGCAATTAGTGTCTGGAATAAGGTCTACCCAGGAAAGCCACAAGACCCCTACACATGTGTTATCATCATTCGTTCTGAGCAATCGGTCACAGGAAGAAGAAGGTTTGCAGATCGTTTGACCAGATTCTAAAGATGAAATCCACTTAGCAATTGTCCATAGAGTCACATATAAACACACTTATATTGAGTTAATTCCAACTCATAGCAACCCTGTAAGACAGGAAAGGGCTACCACACAGGGTCGCCAAGTGTGCAATCTGCTATAAAGAACATCTGCTCTGTCCTATAGGGTTTTGTGAGTTGGAATTAACTGGATAGAATAATTGGTAGTCCAATAATATCACAGAGTAATATGATTTTGAAACGAATTCAGTAATACTGCAACTATTACTAACAAGCTGCTTTCACTGCAAAATGACCTTTATTTCTCTTAGAATGTCCCATGCAATTTAGGATTCAATGACTAGAAAATCTTGCTAGTTTGCCCAGTTAGTGATATGTCCAAGTGGCAATGAAACCAAGGGTTCTTAGGATCTGTGTGCCTACGTGACTATGAATCTCCAAGTTTCCAATTGGTGCTATAGAGAGCATGCAAGCAATAAGATAGTTAAATGTATACTTCTTAGTCTAAGCTTCATCACCCACCTTCTAGGTCTGTAGCTTAATAAAAACTGTTAAATATAAGTAAGTATGTGTGTATGTATGCATGCATGTATGTATGTATGTATATATGTATGTATGTATGTATCTATGTATGTGATTTGTCTTCTCGGAGCTGTTGAGTAAACTACAACTCACTGTGACTCTATGAATGTAGCTCTGAACCCTGCCCTTTTCTGTATCATCTTCATTGTTGATGCACTTGAGTCTATCGTTACAGTCACTATTTCAATCCATCTCATTAATGGTCCTCTTCTTTTCACAGACCCTCTATCTTCCCAAGCATGATGTCTTTGCCAGGGATTGACCACTCACAACTAAACTCCCCAAAGATGTGATACCTAATTTCATCATGCTTGCCTCCAAGAAGCACTCTGGTTGGCCTTCCTCCAAGACTTGCTTGTTATTTTTGCAGTCGATGGGATGTTCAGTACTCTTCTTCACCACCACAACTCAAAGACATTCATTCTTCTTCTGTTAGCATTATTTGAAAGTTGTTGTCCAATTTTCAGATGCATAGAGAGCAGCTGGACAATCCCACAGCTTGTATCAGACACATTATAATATTTAAACTGACATCATTTCTCTTTAGGACTTTGGAGAGGTCCTTCCTTCACAGCAGGTTTTCTCAATGCGTCACATCTTTTGGTTTCTTGATTTCTGATACTACGAGTAGTGATCGTGGATCCAAGTAAGAAAAAATCATTGACACTTTCAACCCTTTCTCCATCAGTTATGATGTTGTCTGTTAGCCTAGTGGTAAGGGGTTTGTTTACATATATACAACGCACATCACTTTGATCAAGATGCACTTGATAACCAGCATAAAGTTTCCAAATGACTAGAACTTGCTATTTTAATTGTTATCTAGGTTTAACTCCCTTTTACTTTTCATAAAAGAATATTAAATCTATAGAGGTTTTCCTTTTTAATTAGATTATATTTTAGAAGTAAAGCAATGCAATATATACACATACTTTAAATAATCGTGTGTGCATTTTTCCATTTTTTTCCCAGATAGTTCTTGTCCCAAAGTGCCACAAATACAATCTATTTAATAATGTAAAGTAAAGGCAGAGAGGTTTAGATTTATAACTCCAGTAAAAATCCTATTCATCATTAATATACTCATTTTATATTTATATCTACCCGGGCTCACTGCTCACCAATATTATTAGTAATGTGATTTGCTTAGAAAGATGTAAAGCAAACTAATTTTCTGCTGTTTGCCCAGAAATACTTACTGCCAATTCCTTTAATAATATTCAAGCACTACTAAAGAGAATGAGGAAAACCCTCTGCATTAAAAAAAAAATTATTCTGAAACCTGGAGTATTCTCTTATATTACCAATTCCCCTAATGAACACACACACAAGACATACAAGTGCATATACCAGAGTCACTCCATTACTGTTTGTCTTTCCACTTTCTAAAGAACATGTTTCCAGAAACCAAATGAACTTTGATAAATGTCGATAGTTGTAGAGGGGCTTCAATCCTTTTGTTCATAGGGTCGCTCTGAGTCATGCTCGACTCAAAGGCAATCAACAACAACAACAACAACAACTATATTAATACTTAAAAGAAAAGAACAGCAACAACAAAACTGTATCCATTTTTGGACTTTAATGAAAAGTTCTTCAGGAACTTACAAATAAGCACCTTAAAAATATGTGAAGGGAAAAAAAGAAATAAATTTTAAAAACCCCTCTTTTTAATTGTTGTAAATATATTGAGAGTGAATTGATGGTGGTATCACAATTTCTCAATTCATTCAGTTGCTGCTGAATATTTGGGCTAGTTTCATGTTCTTGTAATGGTGAACAATGCTGTTATAAACATTAGTGCATAAATCTAAAAAAAAATATGTGAAGGATCAGGAACATGTAAAGAAAAGAAAATGGACAGACAGTTCTTGAACTCCTCAATCCCTACACACATTACGCTGCACCTTCTGCGTGTTTCTGCCCATCTGTTAACAGAACACTCCGCTTCCTCTACCCTTTAGTTTAGGAGTTCCCTGGAGGTAGCTCATTATTTATCAAGAAATTGCTCTCTACCACTCTGTGAGGGAGCTTTAGGTGCCGTCTGCAGAGAGCTGAGCTGCTATCCGAAAGGGCCTTGCTTCTCTAGCAGCTCAAATCCACCAGTTACTCCACAGGAGAAGTAGAAGCAGCCTCCTGTAATGTGACTTGGAAAGCTGCTAGAGGGTCAGCTATGTGTGGAAACTGACTTAAGGGTAATGAGAGAGAGAAAATACTGCTCTGTGGCACCAGGATTGGCCTCCTCACCAACTGTGGCCACCACTAGAGCGCCGTCGGTCTTCTGTGTCCACATTACATGCAAGTGACTCATGACTGCCAGTTACCTGAGTTGAATCGCCTGTGGACTTCTAGCTGTGCCAGGAGGAGGCTCTACTTCCTGCCAGAAAATAGCTCATTAACTGACGATTCAACTAGCCAGAAAGAATGATGCACACTTTATCCTAGGACCTGTTCCTTTCCAGGGAAAAGATAAGCTAAGCGGAAATTTAAAATTTGGGAATATGAAGGTTTTCCTCCAGACTGAATGAATAACCTAATACCAGAGCAAGGACCTTGTTTGGCTCCCACATACACAGACTTCCAGGTGTCAGGCTGATGGGAATGTACTCTCAATTCTCATCTACATACATTTAGAGGCAGAGATGGATGGGAAGTGTCACTCTCTGTTGGGGGTTCAGGGTTACACACTGGCTGCATTATCTTCCCTCTCCAACACACATCTTTCTAATCTACAGTGGCTGCTGTCTAGTTAGGTGTTATACACAGATATAACGCATCTTTTTCAAACTGTGCTTATTTTTTTTCTTTTTAATTTATTCAATGTATTTGTTATTTGCTCAGTTTCCCCTAGGTAATTTTTCTTTAAGTATGTGTTTTAAATGGACTTCATGAGTGCTTACAAATGTAACACTGGATATAAATGAGCAACTGCTCTAAGCCTAAAAGGCATCATTTAAAGTGTAGGAACTTCAAGACTAAATTGAACACACTCTTACTAGATTTTAAGACACCTTAAAATTCCAATCTCTCTTAGCAGTGATTTCCTTACCCTCTAAATTCTTGTCCATATGTTTATTTTCCCTCTTATATGACATGATTCCTTAGATTAGACATAGACAGTATACACTGTTATATCCCAATTCCCACCAAGTGCCTGAACAATGTTGTTATTTGCTGCCAAGTCAGAATCGACTCCTAGCTGACCCTCCAGTGGGTTTTTCAGAGGACTTGCGTAGCCCAAGAAGAGACTGCCCATCTTTCTCCAGAGGAGCAATTGGAACAAACACTAGCCACTAGTGATTAATTGAATGAATGATTGGGAGTGACTAAGAATATAATAATGCTAGGTAGTCTTTACTGAGAATAGACTCTGCATCAAGAACTGTGCTGGGAAGTTTTCATAACTGATCCATTTCATTTATATGACGGCTGCTACTCCCGCTTATTGCTATGGAGGTGAAATGAACTCACAGCTGATCCTCTAGCAGATTTTCAGAGGCTGTAACTCACACAGGAGGAGATTGCGTGTTTTTCTCTCTTGGAGCAGCTGATGGATGGAACTGTCAAAGAGGCACTGCCTATGGATTAGCTGTTCAACTACCTGTGGACTTCACCACCAGAGCTCCCTACTTTAGTTATATTGTTGTTGTTGTGTACCAGCTAGTAGGAACCGACCAACAGTTGACTCTCCAGTGGGTTTTCAGAGGTAGTTAGTCACAAGGGAGGAGACCGCACATCCTTCTCCCCAAAGCAGCTGGTGAATTTGAGCCACCAGCTTTATCTTTGAGACTGTAGCCCAGCTCCTTACTACTAGCCCATCAGCGTTCCCTACTTCATTTACAGGGCATTCATTGTGATTCTGAATTTGTACACAAGGAAACAACTGCCACAGAAGTTACATGAAGTGTTTGAGGTCCTCAAGGTCATAATAAATATCTTTACTTTGAACTTAATGTTGTTCTGTTTCAAAGTCTACATTCTTATTTTCTTATGTTCTCTGGAATAGGGTCAATATAGTCTACACACCAAACACAAACTACCACAGGGGTTTTTCTCCCCCCCAATAAAATTTTAATAGGAAACAGTTTTGCCTGTTCATTTACTTATTCTGTTTGGCTGCTTTCAGAAACCCTGGTGAGTCAGCGGTTAAAGCGCCCAGCTGTTAACAGAAAGGCCAGTGGTTTGACTCTACCAGCTGCTACAAGAGGGTGGGTCATCCTGCTCTCCTAAAGGTCACAGCTCTGGAAACCTTCCAGGGAGGTCTGCTCTGTCCCACACAGGGTAGCTAACAATCAAGATCAAGTTGAAAAGAATGGGAAGGCTTTTGTTTTCTTTTGGGTTTTGTTTGGTAATCTCTGGCTGCAAGAGAAGGGCCACAGGCCTAAGACAAACAGTGAAGACAAAGCAGCAAACCTGGCTGGCCCAGTGCAGAAATCCGGCTGCCATGTTTGCTGAAACCACAATTTGCTCCAACTCTCCATGGAAACGAATAACTAGCTTATGAGGGATTGGAAAACAGCCAGTCACGGCCCTAATTTGAATGTAACCAGCCTTAGATCAAAGCTAGTCTTTTCTCTGCTATGACTTTATCTCATTTTCCTCCCAGTTCGGTGCAATGGCTAACTCATTCTCAATATACCTCTCAGATTTCAAGATGAGAGCCACTGTTAGAAGGCTGAAACTCTTGTTAAACAATTAATTAGCCTGACGAAGGGCAGAGATAAGGTAGTCACATTCTCTAGCTCTGAATTTGCAGGATGAAAGTATTTTAGAATCAGAGAGGATCCTTTCCTCTTGTTGCTCTCTCTTCTACTCCTTCCTTTTGGGGTTTATTTTTTTTTCTCCCTTTTCTAAATCTCTTATCTCTTTCTTCAATGATTGTCATAGATTGAATTGTGCTTCACCCAAACCATATGTATATCATGAAATAATGTAGAAGCATCATCCTTTATCTGTTACACCAAGTGGCTGTAGAAGAATTAAAGATGGAAGGGAATCTACTTTCTAATTTGAAATCACCTAATGAGACGTAAAGAGAGTAGCCTTTCATCTCACCGTTGTTTGTTGTGTGCAGTCCAGCTGGCATCAGCACACAGCTGACCCCCCAAGGGGTTTTCAGAGCCAGTAAATGACTGGGAGGAGACTGTTCCTCCCTCTCCTTCAAAGTAGCTTGGTGGATTTGAATTGCCTGGCTTTGGGATCACAGCAAAAAATGTTGACCCCAGTAGGTCAAAAGAGACCTCTTTTATCTCAGGAGAGATTTAAATTGGATGAAATGGGTCTAAGAAGAGGAGCCTCAGTATGAAAAGGATAACATTTCCAGGAACAGAATGAAATTTTTGGATCCAAGACCCTACATGATATAACTCCTTGACACCAGAAAAGACCAGAACACATGATGGTCTCTAGGGAGCTCTGGTAGCCTGAAGATAATGAGCTGCACTGCTACCATCCTAAAGGTAAATGGTTCAAACTCACTAGGTGCTCAATGGGAGACAAATGGCAATCTCCTCCCGTACAATTTACAGCCTCTAAAAATCTGCTGAAGGGTCAGCTACGAGTCAGTTTCAACTCGATGATACAGAACAAGAAGACACAAGTACTTTTCTCCAAAACTGGCACAGAGACAAGAAATGCCTCTGGGACTTTATACCCTGAACTTGGACTTCTAGTCTCCTAAACTGTAAGAGGGGGAAAAAATGTGAAAGCTATTCACTTAAAGTATCTCTGTTATAGCACCATTAGATAACTAAATCATCTATATTTAAGTGTCATATATAAACGTTATTAAATGTCAACTATTTGTTGAATAAATTAAGATACATTCAGTGTTCTTTGTTTGAATCATGTGTCTAAGTAAGCTATATAAGTTATATATTAATTCTATTACATTATCAATTACCTTCATGACAATTAGGATTCATGGTAACCCCACATGTATCAATGGCTGGTTTTTAGAAGTAGATCACAGTAGTTCCTTCCAACCTCCTGAGAGAAAATACATTTGAATCTCACTCCCTTTGTTAAGTGATTGTTGTTGTTGTTATGTGCTGTCAGGTCGCTTGTGACTCATAGTGACCCTATGTACAACAGCCCTAAACTCCGCTCTAGCTATTAAAATATTTCCGAGGTTCCAAGACAACCCCAAATAGGGCAGAACATGGGAAATTGTGCCCTCTGCGAGAAAAAGAACCCACTGATTTTGCTTCTATGCTATTCTCCTTTGACTTGCTAGAGGCAAATATCAACATGCCAGTGGCACTAATATTTGTGAATGAAGTGGGTAAAAGAGGAAAGATGAAAGGAAAGGTGATGAGGGTAAGGGGGATGGAGGAGAGGAAGATAAAGGTAGTTGTCTTACCTGTTAGTATTGCCTACTGTTGTTAAGTACTGTCGAGTCGTAGGTGACTCATAGTGACCCTATGAACGAACGTACTTGGCACTTGTGTGCATGACCTTCATCCATTCTCCAGGTTCATAGGGTTTCCAGAGGCAAGCTATTTATGGAAGCGGATGCCACTCCTGCTTCCAAGCTTGTTTCAACCAGGGAGCGCCACCAAACACTGTCCACCGTGGGATTGCCTACTAGGAGCTAAATTATAACAACTCCATGTCACAGTAGGGCTGTCTCATAATGTTTTCAAAACTGCGACCTTCAAGACACATATCTCTCCAGGCCGGTCTTTTTTCAAAGAGCCTTTGTTGACTAGTAGTTGAGTCAGCTAGTCATTGAAAAGACAATATTAGAATAAAAACATGGAGTTCTTGGTGTCCACTCACTCCAGGCAAGTGAATATTCTAGACCAACTGTTTAAACCTAATGCCTGATCTTTGGAGGAAAAAGTTGACCCAGCCACGTTAGACTGGGGATAATGTTGACTCTCTCCTGGAAACATGAGTCCGGCTTGGAGGGAAAGGCCTACTACACTGTGGTCTAGTGGTAAGAAGCTGTGTAAAGATCCCAAAAGGCACATGGTTCAAATCACAAACTGCTTTGTGAGATGGACAACCTTCTCCCATATATTTAACTGCCTGCCTTTGAAAACCCCCTTGAGAGTCAGTAAGAATTGGTTCTGACTTGACAGTACAAAACAACAACACACTGAAGTCCAAGATGATGATGATGATGATGATGAAATGTTGGTGAAAGAGCCCTGGTGCTATGGTAGTTAAATGTTTGGTTGCTAACTGAAAGTTTGGTAATATTAACTCACCAGTCTGGATATAGGAGAAAGACCACAAATTTGCTTATGTAAAGATTTACAGCCTCAGAAATCTATGAGAGGGAGTCTGCTATGCGCTGCAGTGTTACTCGTACTTAGGATCTGTTTGGTAGCAATGGATTTGGTGGATAATTATACAAATCCAAAGACACAATATTTCAACCATCTTTACATATATAATTCAGTGACGTCTGTTGCATTTTTCAGTTTGTGCACTCATTATCACTATTTTATCCCACCATGGTTATCTTAAACTTGTCATTATTGTGTACTGTAGAGTTGGGACCGATCCATCGCTGACCTTCTGGTGGGTTTTCAGAGGCAGGAGAGTTGTCCCTAATCACATGGGAGGAGACTACACACCCTTGTTCTATGGAGCAGCTGGTGGCTTCAAACTGCCTGCCTTCAGAATTGTGGCACAGTTTCTTGCCATTAGGCCACTAGAACTTCTTGTTATTAACTTCTTGTTGTTGTTGTTAGGGGTCATCAAGTTGAGTATGACTTATAGTGACCCCGTGAACAAAAGATCTGAACCCCGTTCTATCCTGTACCACCCTCACACTTCCTGACCACAAGAGTCCATTGCAACAGTCATTGTGTCAATCCACTTGGTTGAGGGTCTTCCTCTCTTTCACTGACCCTCCACCCATAGTCTTTCTGATTACTTGTTACGCATCTGAAAGCTGGACAATGAAAAAGACGACAGAAAAAGAATTAACACCTTTGAGCTGTGGTGTTGAAGGAGAGCACAGACCATCCCATGGACAGCCAAGAAAATGAGTAGCTATGTCTTGAATAGGGTGCAGCTGGAGTGCTCTTTGGAGAGAAGAATGCTTAGGCTTTGCCTTACATGCTTTGAACATGTTGCTTTGGACAACTTGTAATTAGGTGTCAAATCAACTACAACTCACAGGGACCCTACGAACAACTGATCTGAACCTTGCCCTGTGTAGCACATCTTTACGATCTCTGTCATATTCAAGCCATTGTGGTAGCTACTGTGATAATGCATCTCCCTGAGAATATTCTTCTCTTTCATTCACACTCTTTCTTTCCCAGCATTATGGTTCTCTTCTGAGGACTAGTTCCTCCTGAAAATATGTCCAAAGTAAATGAGCTGAAGTTTCACAATCTTTGCCTCTAAGGGGCATTCTAGTTGCACTTTTCTTCAAGACTCATTTGTTTGTTCTTTCAGTAGTCCAAGGGATATTCAGTGCTCTTTGCTGACACAATTCAAAGCATCAGTTTTTCTTTAGTCTTCTTTATTCATTGTCCAACTATCAGATGTATAGGAAGCAACTGAAAATACCATGGCTTGAGTCAGGCCAATCTTAGTTTTAAAATTATATTCTTCATCTTAAGCACTTTGGAGAGGTCCCTGACAACAGATTTCCCCAATGCAACACCTCTTTCCAGCTGTTGCCATGGGTATTGGATTGTCAATTAAAGTAAACTTAAATCACTGACAAATTCAATCCTTTATCACCTTTCATGATATTGTGTATTGGTCAAATGATTCCTTCACCTCCTCACCCATCAAATTGTACAACCCCATGATTAATACTCCCCCCCTTAACATCCTCATCCCTCTGCTTCCACCCTCCCCCACTCCCATTGGATCCTTATACACATTCTACAATAATGAGATTTTTGTTTTGTTTATAGTGAATTGCAATCCATATTGAAAGTGCTTCAAGTCTTCATCACTTTCTGCAAGCAAAGGTGTGTTATCTGAATAATTCAGGTTGTTAATTAATCTGCCTCCAATCCTGATGTAGCATTCTTCTTCAGAATCTAGCTTCTCAAATTATTTGTTTAACATGCATATTGAATGGATATGGACAGAGGATAGAACTTTTCTAGATTTACTAGTACTCTAAAACTTTCTGTTAAACTTACTATTCCCTAAAATTCCCATTTAATATTTCCAGTCACTCTTGTCAATTTGTTCACATAGATAACTGACATCACCATGACCCGGTTAAAGCACACCTTAAGTCTTTAAAGTGATAGTTTTTAATTGTTGTTGTTATGTGCCATCCAGTCGCTTGCGTCTCATGGCGACCCTATGTACAAGAGCCCTAAACACCGTTCTATCCTGTGCCAACCTTGCCATCTCAAACACACTCATTCCCACCACTCCACTCACAGAATTGATCGATCTCATCGAAGGTCTTCCTCTCCTTCGCTGCCCCTCCACTCTCCCAAACATGATGCTCTTCTCCAAGGACCAATCTCTCCTTGCAACATGCCCAAAGTATGTCAGATGAAGCTTCAGAATCCTTGACTCCAAGGAGCATTCTGGCTTCACCCTCTCCAGGACAAACCTGTTTATTCTCCTAGCAATGCATGGTATATTCAACACTCTTCTCCAGCACCACAGCTCAAAGGCATCAATTCTCTTTCTATCGTCCCTATTCACTGTCCAACTCTCTGATGCATAGCACACAATTGCAAACAATATAGCCTGGATCAGGTGCACCTTAGTCTTCAGCCTGATGTCGTTGCTCTAATTAGAACTTTAAAAATGTCTTTGACAGCAGATTTGACCAATGAAACCCATCTTTACAAGTTCTTGACAGATATGACAAGGAAATATTGACTGTAGTCAATGTAGATGCAAAAAAAATGAAATCCTTGACAACTTCCAGATTTTCAATTGCCATGTTATTTCCTATTGCTCCTATTGATGAGGCTTTTGTTTTCTTAATTAGGAGGTACAGTACTGACCTGTCCATTTGCTGTACAGAGGTAACTCATGGTTGCTGTGATACTAAACACTGTGACTCTGGTGTGCCAAATGTGATAACGGTTACCCATGGTGGACAGTGTTTGGTGGAGCTCCCCAATTAAAACAAGCTTGGAAGCAGGAGTGGCATCCACTTCCATAATAGCTTGCCTCTGGAAACTCTATGAACTTGGAGAAAGGATGAAAGTTTTATAAGTGCTCAGGTCTTTTGTTCATAGGGTTGCTATGAGTCGTCTATGACTTGACAGCACTTAACAACAACAACAACAACAATGCTCAGGATTAATCACTGTTGAAGGCTATAGTCTTTTGTCTTTTTCAGTAAGTACTTTGAGCCCTCTTTCTGTTTTGGAAGCAAAATTATTCCATATGCTTCCCATAGGTTAAAGCTTAATGTCTATTTCAGGGCAACAGTTTTGGGAAATCCTATTGACTTTAGGTTTGATCTGTTTGGGGAAATCCCAGTTACTTTAGTTTCTTTAAGTCACAATAAGCTAGAAGAGGGCTCCTTTTTCATACTTTTAATCAATAATTGTTAGGGAACTGTGGGGACCTAGTAATAAGAACCTGCACTGCAGTCCCAAAGGCTCCAGGGGGTAAGGATGGGCAGTCTCCTTTGATGTGATTTACTGCCTCTGAAAACCCACTGGAAGATCAGCTATGGGTCAGTTCCAACTCAATGTCACACAACAACAGCAACAACAACAACAACAAGGTTTAGTAAGAAAGGCAGAACTCTACACTTGGAGTGAAGGTGACGTCAAGCAATTGCACAGAAATGAGTAACAAAAGGTAGTCTGGTCATATCTACAGAAATATCAGACTTTATCTGCATCAAGGATCCAGCAGCTGCAGCAGCAGCAGCAAGAGAGCTTCAATGAGTGGTCAAGTCCTGAGAAGTTTGGCTGCAAAGAATTGGAGAAACGTCATTTCACACACTATGAGGAGGTTGTCAGGAAGGGCTAGCCCTTGGAACAAAAGATATTCTACGAGAGATGGAGAGTGAGAAAAAGAGAAGACTACCCTCTACAAGATGGGTTTACACAGCGATTATAATAGGGGGCTCAATCATATCAGAGGCGATGAGGATTCCACACGCTAGCACAGGGGTCACATCTATGGTTTATAGAGTTTATATTGTTTCTATTGTTAAGAGTCATAGTCTGCTTGATGGTCCTTAACAACAACAACAATTCTCCAAAATATGGAAAGAGAAGCATGATAATAGGAATAGGTTCATGGCTAAACAAGACAAAAGGCAGATTCTCAAAATTATGTGATAGGGAAAAGCTAGATATTTTTATTTGTGGGAGATGGGAGCTCATCCCTAATGTTCTGTGTGTTCCATTTTGTGTTCTGTATATTCTGTTCATCTTATTTTGTTACTTATAAAGTTTAGTCTTTTAACATCATTCATCACTATCTAACCACATGATGGTTTTGGTGGAGAAAAAAACCAAAGAAAACAAGTACCTTGCCTTTAGCGCAAAGGTGTAGGAAGCTCTACCAAGATAAGCCTTGGCTTATCCCATAAAGCAACCGAAATTATTGGAATGAAGAGATATTTTGTGTATAGGACTCTATGAGGCTCCTTCTTAATGGTAGTTGTGGGGAATGAATGGAGAGAAGGGCACTACTGGAATTCTGGGTGAAGGAGAAACGGGCTGGAAGGAGAAAGAATCTGGAAGTGAATGTTAGAAATGGCCAAGGAATCTGTGCCTCATTTCAATATGGAGGAAGGACATTCTATGATGAGGATCTTGAAGCAGAAGTTAGAGGTCTAGCAAACATTCAGAACAATAAGAGGTCCCTACTGGATATCAACAAGATCATAAGACACACCAGAGTGTCAAGATTTTAATATTTATACCCCAGTCTGTAAATTCTATGTTTTTGTCAAACTCTAGAATAATAGCGGATACACAGATTCTATTCAAAACAAGAGGTAAAAAGAATAGTGGGGATACACCTCCATGTTGTATTCCAAAGGGCTCTGGATGTCCCTACGAGACATTGATTACTATTGCCAGTCTCTAAGTGCTTGCTGTCAGTCAACATTAATAATGTGAGCCTCTTGCAAGGAGCTGAGAAAGAAGGTGTCTGTCTTCAGGACGGAGAATTACTCTCCACTGGGAGGTGTGTTCAATATGCCATCCTAAGAAGATTGAACTCTTCCAACAACACATAATAGAAAAAAATAGTATGGCACTCAGCAATAAACCAAGAATATGTCAGATTCTCAAGGTCTTCACCTAATGTTGCTTCCACTAGTAACAGAATATAGGTAATTTTCTTCTGTTCTAAAATGGGCTGTTGTGATTTTGTGTTTTCAACAGGAAGGCCTGCATAGCTGATTCTCCAGCAGATTTTCAGAGGCAATAAATTAGATGGGAGGAGATTTTCTGTCTTTCTCCTACAGAGCATTTGAACCACATGTCTTTGGGTTGGCAGCACAGTTCTCTACCATTGGGCCACTACAGTTCCCTCTAACTTGGGAAGAAAGGTGCAATTTTTCTTTTTTACATGGGCTTCGAAGGGGTTGTGCTACTAGGGATATTGTAGCTGATGTTAGATGAATCTTAGCTGAAAGCCAGGAATACCAGAAGAATGTCTATCTGTGTTTCTTTGATTATGCAAAGGCATGTGACTGTGTGGATCATAACAAACTGTGGCTGACTCCGAGAAGAAAGGAAATTCTAGAACATTTAATCATGCTAATGCGAAACCTATACTTGGACCAAGAGGCAGTCATCAGAACAGAGCAGGGTAACACCGCATGGTTCAAAATTGTGAAGGGTGTACGCCAGGGATGTGCCCTATCTCCATACCTTTTCATTCTGTACTCAGAGCAGATTATCTGAGAGGCTGGGCTCTAATGAGGAGAAATGTGGTGTCAGGATTGGTGGAAGATCTATTAGCAATCTGTGTTACGCAGATGACACAACCCTGCTTGCCGAAACTGAGGAGGACCTCATGCACTTTCTGCAGAGGGTCAAGGACTGCAGTCTTCAGTTTGAACTGAGGCTCAATGTCAAGAAGACAAAGATTCTCACCACTGGACCAATTGGTAGCATCAGGATGGATGGCGAAGAGATTGAGATTGTTCACAGCTTCAGTTTGCTCAGCTCCACAGTCAACACTCTTGGCACCAGCAGCCAGGAAATAAAAAAGCATATTGCGATGAGAAAGTCTGCTGTTAGGGACCTCTCTAAAGTACTCAAGAGCAACGGTGTCTCTCTGGAGACTAAGGTGTCTGGAGACCATGTCTGGAGACATGGCCTGATACAGGCCATGGTCTTTGAAATCACTTGTTATGCATCAGACAGTTGAACAATGACTAGGGAGGATAGAAGGAGAATTGATGCCTTTGAGCTGTGGTGCTGGAGAAGAGTATTGCATGTACCCGGGGCTGCCAAGAAAACAAACAGATTCATCCTGGAGAGGGTTAAACCAGGCTACTCCTTGGAGGCAAGGATTCTGGGGCTTCGTCTGACATACTTTGGACATGTAAGGAGAGACAGGTCCTTGGAGAGGGACATCATGCTTGGGAGGGTGGAGGGACAGCGCAGGAGGGGAAGACCCTCTGTGAGGTGGATTGATTCAGTGACTGGGGTAATTGGGATGGGAGTGTCAGAGACAGTGCGATTGGCACAGGATAGAGAAGGGTTTAGGGCTGTTGTACATAGGGTCGCTATGAGTCACAAATGACTCCATGGCACATAACCACAACAACAACAACAACACAGATAAAGACTCTTTATTAACCTTGAACTTAATGGAGGCTACTTTTACTAAACTATTACTTCAGGAGTTGATTCCAGTTGAGGTAAAAATCCTGAAGAATCAAAATAATCAAAATAGATACAGATGAGAAAATTAGGAGGTCGTACTTTATGGGTGGTTTCTTTACACAGCAAACACTTTGTTTATTATACTGTCTTCATCGAATCACCTCAGTTCAAAGAGATCTGCTCTCCTGCTTCACCACTCAAACCCTCAATTAGGAAAAGCTGACTAGAAAATGAAACAATTTAAAAATAATCTTAACCGTCATCAACATTGATTAGATATGTCATTTCCCCTAAAGACCACATTAGTCATTTGCTTAAATAACAAATGACAAGGTAGAAAACCAAATTGTCAACATGGGAACCAAGAATGAACCAGAAACTGATGAAGAACAGACAGTGTCATATTAGCATTATTCCCTGGTGATTCATTTTTAACCAAAGTCGTCTTCTTAATAATGATCTTCCTGACTAGGAAGGTAATAAATGACCCTTAAGGAGATTTCAAGAGCTTGAGGAAAATACAAAGAAATAATAGCAAAAAAAGTTGCCAATCACAGATGATCCTTATAATAATGGATTAACCTACTGGTGTCCAAATAATCTGACTTTAGGCATCTTTCAATGGGTTTCTTGGGCTGTAAACCTTTATGAATGGAGATTGTCCCTTTCTTTCTCTTCCAGCAACTGCTGCATTTGAACCACGGAGCTTTTGGTTAACAACACAGCATGTAACATACTATTACACCACCAGAGCTGCTTCCTTGAGTCTTTTTCTTTATATAATACCACACGACACATGATGTTTCTATCTTACTTATCTCATGAAATCACTTGTAGGCATTATTCTTAACTCCTAAATTATATTCTCCTTTTTGGCATTTCTGTGTCTGGTTTTTTAATACGAAAAGCCTTAACAAAAATCTTTACGCAGAGATAACACTTTAAAAAACAAAACAAAACGGGTCTACAAGCAAAGAAATGGCAACATTAGCAGCAGACAACAGAAACTGGAAGACAGTTGCTTGAAGGAATTAGCATGACTGAGATTCTGTTTGGACTTTGAGCGCTCATAACTATACAAAGAATAATAACTTGTTTGCAAGGCCACCCAATTGTGGCAGGCACAAATAACACAAAATGTTAATTTCAGATTACCCATGAGAGTAAAATTTTAGAAATGCTTCTGAATCAAAAGGTAAGAAGGAAATAATCACTGAATTGTTTTGCAGGATTTTTATTTTATGACCTATTTGATGTTTTGGTAGTACTATTAAAGAGCTCTCTTATCTCTTACATTCTCAACACCCTGAGTATATATCTTCTGAGTGTCTTTTCAAACTCAATCAGTAAAAGATGGTGTCCCAAATAACAATGCTCCATTGATTACTTTGAAGGTCTGATTGTTTTTATAAATGTATCATGCTATTTTCTTTTGTGAATTATCTGAATATACTCTCTTACTAACTCATGGTCCAATATTTTGAAGGGAAGTTGTTAGAAATTTTTATGAGCTTTGTAAACATTCAAGATAATGGGTTTTTTTCCTGACATGTTTGAAGCAAATCTTTCTCCTAGCTATTTCTTTTCTTATTTTTTATGGTGTTTTGATTTAGTATTTATCTAAATCAATTTATATTTCCTATGTGACTTTTTCAATCCCTTAAATTTAGGAAAATCACTTACCTTCTTGAGTTTAGATATACAATATCTACATTTTTAAAATAATTGATTTGTGGTTTGCTAAGGAAAACAAAACTTGTATCCTGCTAGACCAATTCTAGTTAATAGATTGAGATGGAAATTGAACTTGAGTCTTTTTCAAATAGGAAAATTCATAATGTCATCCACTCACTTACTATGTCCAATTAATTTCTTTGGCCAGAAATTAAATTCTAATATCTTAAAGGATGTGTTTATATGAGAAATTCTGAGCTTATTTTTAATATTATCCAGGAATTTAAAAAATTATTTTAATTGTTAGTGTTAGAATTAAAGGAAATGAAACTTGTCCAAGAAATTAGCCAACAAAAATTTCCACTGCTGGCCAAATATTATTTAAAAAATCAAGCCTATCATGTTTAATGGTGCAGAGATTTTTCTCAAGCTGGATAACTATGAAATAGAGTGTAACCAATGATTTGAGTGTAAATGTGATTAAACTTTCCAATGTTGGAAGACACTTTTAATGGAAGCTATTATCTATATTTATAGCAGTTTCATTTTTTACTTCGGCTGTTTCTTATGCATTTTTTTCTCTTCTTTTTTGCAAATGATTTGCAAAGTATTCCATTAATTGCCTCATAACTGTCATATCTATGGAAAATTGTTAGCACGCATTAAAGTGATCAAGAAAGCTCTGGAGTGTTGAAATATACTGTCTTATTTTAGATCTCTGTTTCTCATCTGGGTTCTGCTTCAGCAAACTCTATTGGATTTAATGATGCTTTCATGCATTTGCCATTATATTCTCTCGGTCAGGAGCAGGCCGACTCCATAGACATGTATGTCTTCATAGATTTCTTGCCCAGACTAGCTGTGCATACAATTTGCCCCACCTTAAGACCAATAAGAGACATTTAGTGTGGTCAACCATGGTGTTGCCTTGATAACATCATGCATCAGGAGGTCTGAGTTTAAATATGGAGAAAAGGAATAGGCCTGGTCTGGTCTGATGTGGAACCCTGTCTTGTTGCATCATTGTTACTGCCATGCAAATTGACTAGAAAAAACACAGTGTGATTGTAAACTCTATCTCTGGTTCTACTATGTCTGCATGGATGGTGGTTCAAAAGGCTTGACATGCCCATGTTGAAGAATTACAGTTTCTCAAGATCCACATCTCACACCATATACAAAAACCAACTGGTGTATCAGAGATCTGGGAGTAAAGCCCCAAACTGGAATCAAGCTTAGATGGCCTAGTATATGGTATAAATAGACTGCCAAATGCAGCCAGAAATGCACAATCTTGAGAGGATGAAACTGATGAATTGGACCTTCTAAAGATTAAATCCCTGTTTGCATAAAAACTTTTTTCCAATAAAGTTAAAAGATAACCTACGGACTGGGAAAAAACATTTGGCAATACCATTTCAGATAACAGTCTCATAACAGAATCCTACAGGATCTCCACAAGAAAAAGACTGGTCACACAATTACAAAGTGGCCAAAAGTCATGAAAAGACTTTTCACAGAGGAAGATATTCAGATGGCCAACAGGCACATGAAAAAAGCTCCAAATCACTGGCAATAAGAGAGATGCCAATCAAAATCACAATGAAATACCATCTCACCCCAGTAGCAGTGGCAAAGTTTACCAGGACAAGTAATAAATGTTGGATAGACTGTGGTGAGATATGAACCCTTATACATTGTTGGTAGGATTGTAAAATGGTACAACCCCTGTGGAAGGCAGTTTGGTGTTTCCTCAAAAAGCTCAACATAGAAATTCCATACAACCTAGCTATTCCACTGCTTGGAATATACCCCGAGAAAAAGGGACCTGAGGCACAGAGACTTGTGCATTCTTAGCAGCCTCATTCACCATCGCAAGAATGTGGAAACAGCCCAGATGTCCAACCACAATTGAATGCATTGAGAAATTATGGTACATTCACATGATGGAATACCACACACCACGCAGGAGCAATGATTTTGTAAACTACCACCTACCATAGGAGGGATTGGTGAGCATCATGCTAAGTGCACTAACTCAGTCCCACAAGGACAAATACTGTATGAGACATTATTGTAGAACGGGTATGAAGATACAAGGAGGGGAGGGGAGGAGCAGAGGGGTGAAGATGGGCTGGGGTGGGAAGAGGTAATAGGAGGTTAATCACAATTTGATGGGTGGAGGGAGGAGTGGGTAAATGAAATGGGAAAGATCCTGTGTGAAAACCAATGTTTATTAACTTGGTAATAAACCAGTATAAAATAAATAAAAAATGTATTTAAATTTTTTTTTAAAAATTACAATTTCTAAGGTGACAAATCATAATCTACCAAATACTATCTTATTTATATAGGAAACCATTTCTAAAGGCAACTCTGATTTTACTGTAAACAAATTGAGGAAGACAGTGATCTTCAGACAGATAACACTGATACTGTACTGTCATCAACTTCCATGACTCATAGTGACCCTGTGACTGTCAGAAAGCATTGTGGCTTCATAGGGTTTTCAATCTTATGATCTTTCACAAGCAAATCACTGCATCTTTCTTTTGAGGCACCTCAGAGTGAATATGAACTACCAATGATTTGGTCAGTTGTCAAGTGCTTAACGATTCTATTCCTATCTATGCTAGGACTATGTTCTACCCTGGACACATAGAGTTCAAAGACATCGTGTCTGCTCCCAAGTTTCTCCTAGCAGAGCGAGCACAACAATGACCAGAAAGCAGTGAAAGAGTGACAAGGGAGAAGAAGAGGCCGATGGGAAAGATGTCCAGCACAGTCAACACCTGGAATGATTCCTGAAGAATATGACGTTTAAACTAAGATTTCAAGGAGGAGATTTTTCAAGGAGAACTGCCACATATGCAGCCTTCTAACACTCTCATAGTCCATTTGTTGTTGTTGTTGTTGTTGTTGTTATGTGCTGCCGAGTCGACTACAACTGACAGCGACCCTTACAACAACAAGTCACAATTTAGCCCTATCTAATGCCACCCTCATAATCTCAGTGGTAACAGTTTCTGTGTCAATCTCTCTTGCTGAGTGTGGGTCTTGTTCTCTTTCTCTGAGCCTCCACCTTTCCTGTTGTTGCCGGTGTGTGTCCTCAAGTCGGAACCCTTCCATAGCTGACCCTCAGGCAGCTTTTCAGAGGACGTTAATTGAATAGCAGGAGATTGCCCATCCTGTTCCCGCAGAGCAGCTGGTGCATTCGAACCCTGTGCCTTCAGGACTGCAGTGCAGCTTCTTACTACTAGGTCACTTCACATGATGCTCTTTTCCAACGACTAGCCTCTCCTGAAAACATGCCTAAAATACATGAGACACTATTTCACCCTCCTTGCCCTGGTTGCTTTTCCTCCCAGACAGACTTTTAATAGCCCATGTAGGTTCCTGCAAATATTCGAGCAAAAGTCAGAGGAAAGAGAAAAGAAGGTAGAGTTTAGCAAGTATCAGATAAGTATAGATTATATGTCTTCTGCTCTCTCCTGTAGAATCACTGTGAGTAGAATCGGCTCATGCACCACACAACAATATACATCTTGCTTGGGAGTCTGACTTCTGTTCTAAGCCAATACACATATATTGAAAGATTTTTAAGGTGGCAGGGAAAGATAAATTTGCATTTTACAAAGCCTTTTCTTGACTCAACAGTATGCATGATAAATTGAATACAGACAGGAAAATATACTAGAGCAAGAAGAAAAGTTAAGGGACTATTACAGCAATTCAGGAAAGAAACAAGGGGGGCTCCTATTCAAAGTAGTGGTGACAGGATGTCTGGAAAAAAAATATAAAGAGCTAAACTAGGGAACAAGTAATTATTTATTAAATAGTTGGAAAGAAGTTGGTAAGGTCTAGTGTAGGATGTGTCCAAATTCTGGCTTTGGCAACCAAGTAAAAGTTAAAAGACACAAAGCAAAGGAGGGTCAAAATGAAGGAAGATAACACAAGTAAAGAAAACTAGATTGAGTTGTCTATGAAATATACAAGCATGTATGCAGGGCTGTGATCAGGTTGAGAGGTCTGGGAGAAAGAGGGTTAGATGAAAGGACATGGAGATGGGAGCTGGTGTAGATAAATTGTTAAGTTGTTGCCGCTGTTGTTGTTATGTGTCATCGAGTTACCTGCGACTCATAGCGGTCCTGTGTACAAGCCCTAAACTCTGTCCTATCCTGTGCCAATCTCATTATTGGTGACACACTTATCCCCATTACTCCAGTCACTGAATCAATCCATCTCATCGAAGGTCTTCCTCTCCTGTGCTGTCCCTCCACCTTCCCAAGCATGACATCCTTGCAACATGTCCAAAGTATGTCAGATGAAGCTTCAGAATCCTTGCCTCCAAGGAACAGCCTGGCTTCACCCTCTCCAGGTAAAACCTGTTTGTTTTCTTAGTAGTCCATGGTATATTCAATACTCTTCTCCAACACCACAGCTCAAAGGCATCAGTTCTCCTCCTATCATCATTGTCCAGCTCTCTGATGCACAGCAAGTAATTGCAACAACAAAAACCCAAACCAGTTGTCATTGAGTTGATTCCAACTCATAGCAACCCACAGGTAAAGATTCTTCTTTAGTTTTGCAAGGTTGTTACCTTCCAGGAGCATGTTACAGAGTTTTCTTCCAAAGTACTCATGGGTAGGTTTGAACCACCAACCTTTAGATTCATAGTCAAGTATGAACCCATTTATACCACCCAGGAATTCCTTTTAACCTTCAAACAAAGTCTACTGCCTTTGAGTAGATTTGGACTCCTAATAATCCTACAGGGCAGAATTAGAACAGCCCCACAAGGATGTCAAGACTACAAATCTCTATGGAAGCCGATTGTCTTATCATTCTCTTGTGGAATAGCCGGTGAATGTGAACCACTGACCTTTTGGTTACCAGCCTAGAGCTTAGTCCACTCCTCTACCATTATTGGGGGAAAAATGCCAAAAGCAAACTTATTATGATTTAAGACTAACAGGATCACTATGAGAATCAAGTCCACAACATTGGGCTATGGCTAGTGAACATGTTGTTGCCAGATGCCAGAAAGATGGTTCCAACTCAAAGTGATCTGACATATAAGAGAATAAAATACCGCCTTGTTCTCAGCCATCTTCATGACCATTACCTATTGCCACAGTCCTCTGTCAATTCCTCTCACTGAGGGTCTTCCTTTTTTATATTGGTGCTCTATTTTATCAAGCAAGATGTCCAATTCCAGGAACAAGCTTCCCTTTATAAGATGCCCTTTAAAATGAAAGTCATTTCCACCAAGGAAGTAACTTGTATTGCCTGAACAACAATACATTCGACCATCCCCTCTCTGGGGAGCACTCTTTCCCCTCCATTTTCATAACGTTTACTCTCATTATTTTGAATTTTTCCTCAGCCCCAAATTTAAAGGAATTAGGATGCAATACTCCTCTTCCTACCACCTCTCTCTCTTTTGAGCATCAATATGCAGTTACTTCCCTTTAACAAGGGAAGAACAGAGAGGCATTAAAACACTGTTGGCTGAAAAGAATAAAAGTGCTGCCCACATCACTACAGGACAGCTATCAGTCAACCTTCTGATGAAAATTATACTCAAGGTGGCAATAATATCTGTGTCTCCAGGTTCACCACAGTCTGCACCTGAGAGGAAATATGAATAAACCAGTTATTTCATCGGAGTAAGAAAACATCTACTGAAAAGGTGATAAACCAGGCAAGCAAATGCAGTCTATGTTTATTATTCGTGGGAGCAAGTTAGTCCTTTGTGCACTGCTATTGTCTGAGCTAAATTCCAGAGGTTTCTATTAATGGAATTGATTGCAGAGCTACCCCTGAGAAGCGCTTCTCAAACATGCTAAGTATCTGGGCTGTCAATGAGGAGCCTCCAAGGCTTGCGCGTCTCTGGTCATCTTTAATTAGGCAATACTCCTGTGAAACCCTCACAATTAATCCTACGAGTTCTTCTCCTACAATAACTGGAAGGGGATTTGGGGATTGGGGGGCGTGCAATGCATCACTCTTTGATGATAGTATTTGGAAGACTGTGGAAGACAGGTATATAACAAAATTGTTTTCTCTCACCCCTCCTTTTAAAGCAAACAGGAGACAGTGGGATTACAGGAGAATGTAATTTGTTTAATACATACTTGGCATGGATTAAATATTTTCTGATTCATGTCACAAACTGTGCTGTGAACCCTCAGGCTGGGTGGGCCTCTTTGGTGGTTCAAATCCACTGAACACCCTTAAGGGAACAAGATGGGCAATCTCCTCCCGTGCCATTTACAGAGTTGGGAAGCTACTAGAGGGTCAGTTATGCATCAGCTCTGACTGGATGAAGGTGAATTTGCTTGAACAAATATCCAAGTCATGTGTGTGTGCTGCTTCCTCATCCTATGCCCCTGAAACTATCTGTGGTGACTTGAGTATTGCTATGATGTTGGAAGCTATCCACTAACAAACACCAGCATGGTTCATGCGTGATGAACGCGGGTCAGCAGAACTTCTGGATTAAAATAGGAAGAAAAACTTGGAGAGGTCTACTGCCAAAAATTAGCCAGTGACACGCAATGGAATACTACGCTGCATTGAAAAACAAGGAACTCATGCAATATTATTCAAAATGGGTGAGCCTGGAGAACATTATGCTGAGTGAAATATCTCAGTCGCAAAAGGACAAATATTGCATGGTGACACTGTTGTAAAATGGGACTGATATCAGGGTTGGGGTAAGACAGAAAA